>NC_136067.1:127869263-128144263 GCF_964261635.1 Lissotriton helveticus | reverse complement strand
GGTGCTGTACCTGCTCTGTGTGTGAGGGAAGCTTGCACTGCTGCCGCCTGTGCTGTACCTGCTCTGTGTGTGAGGGAAGCTTGCACTGCTGCTGCCAGTGCTGTACCTGTTCTGTGTGTGAGGGAAGCTTGCACTGCTGCTACCTGTTCTATGTGTGAGAGAAGCTTGCACTGCTGCTGCCTGTGCTGTACCTGTTCTGTGTGTGAGGGAAGCTTGCACTGCTCCTCCCTGTGCTGTACCTGCTCCGTGATGAGGGAAGCTTGCACTGCTGCTGCCTGTGCTGTACGTGTTCTATGTGTGAGGGAAGCTTGCACTACTGTTCCCTGTGCTGTACCTGCACTGCGTGTGAGGGAAGCTTGCACTGCTGCCACCTGTGCTGTACCTGCTCTGTGTGTGAGGGAAGCTTGCACTGCTCCTCCCTGTGCTGTACCTGCTCTGTGTGTGAGGGAAGCTTGCACTGCTGCTGCCGGTGCTGTACCTGTTCTGTGTGTGAGGGAAGGTTGCACTGCTGCTGCCTGTGCTGTACCTGTTCTATGTTTGAGGGAAGCTTGCACTGCTGCTGCCTGTGCTGTTCCTGCTCTGTGTGTGAGGGAAGCTTGCACTGCTGCCGCCTGTGCTGTACCTGTTCTATGTGTGAGAGAAGCTTGCACTGCTGCTGCCTGTGCTTTACCTGCTCTATGTGTGAGGGAAGCTTGCACTGCTGCTGTCAGTGCTGTACCTGCTCTGTGTGTGAGGGAAGCTTGCACTGCTGCTGCCGGTGCTGTATCTGTTCTGTGTGTGAGGGAAGTTTGCACTGCTACTGCCTGTGCTGTACCTGTTCTGTGTGTGAGGGAAGCTTGCACTGCTGCTGCCTGTGCTGTACGTGTTCTATGTGTGAGGGAAGCTTGCACTGCTGCTGCCTGTGCTGTACCTGCCCTCTGTGCGAGTGAAGCTTGCACTGCTGTTCCCTGTGCTGTACCTGTTCTACGTGTGAGGGAAGCTTGCACTGCTGTTCCCTGTGCTGTACCTGTTCGAAGTGTGAGGGAAGCTTGCACTGCTTCTGCCTGTGCTGTACCTGTTCCGTGTGTGAGGGAAGCTTGCACTGCTGCTGCCTGTGCTGTACCTGTTCCGTGTGTGAGGGAAGCTTGCACTGCTGCTGCCTGTGCTGTACCTGCTCCGTGTGTGAGGGAAGCTTGCACTGCTGCTGCCTGTGCCGTACCTGCTCTGTGTGTGAGAGGAAGCTTGCACTGCTCCTCCCTGTGCTGTACCTGCTCCGTGTGTGAGGGAAGCTTGCACTGCTGCTGCCTGTGCTCTACCTGTTCCGTGTGTGAGGGAAGCTTGCACTGCTGCTGCCTGTGCTGTACCTGCTCTGTGTGTGAGGGAAGGTTGCACTGCTGCTGCCTGTGCTGTACCTGCTCCATGTGTGAGGGATGCTTGCACTGCTGCTGCCTGTGCTGTACCTGCTCTGTGTGTGAGGGAAGCTTGCACTGCTGCTGTCGGTGCCGTACCTGCTCCGTGTGTGAGGGAAGCTTGCACTGCTCCTCCCTGTGCTGTACCTGCTCCGCGTGTCATGGTGAAAGAACATTAAACGAAGCTATAAATGTTGACGTTTATCACATTTATAGCCATTTGTCAAATTTCATGATGCAATAACAGTTCGTGCAGAGAGCCTGTGATTATGTTAAACTTAAAAAGGAAAAGTATTGGGAGATGACGACACAAAGTGTGAGGGGTGGGGGGGGGAGGCAGTGGCAGTTCGTGTCCCATCCCCCCCACCCCCTTTCCCACAGAGTACTGAGCCCCACTTAGGACTCTGGGTTGTCTAACTCTTGTTTGTGAGCAAGGGGTTCTTACCCAGAGGGACTAGGGCTACCCGTACCCCCTATTGAGAACACCCCCCCACAGACACAAATCGAACTTTCCTGCTCTTAAACACCGCCGCCACCCCCACCACACCGGGCACTGAGCTTCCCTGTCAAGCATCGCATTTAAACGATATTCACAGGGGCTAATTAACATATACGCAGAAACGTCTAATGGAACACTAGAATGATCGAGAAACAGAGGTGACCAAATAAATGTTTTGTAGCACATTAATTGAAGCCATGTAAGGAAACAAATCTTCAATTCAGCAAATTGTATAATGCTCCTGTTTTCAGCTCCTAAATAAAAATCAGTGGAACTAAAGCGCTCATCGTCAGCAAGAGCGGCCTCGGCAGTATATAAACTAAATATCTTTTAGCTGTGCAGTGTGCCCTTCTATATGTTTATGTGCGTGCGTTCACCAGATGCAAGGACGTTCACGCTGTTTACTTCTCCGGGGGTCGAGGGTTTGCTAGCATTGCGTCATGTTTTATTACCGCCTTTGATGTTTTGGTTACATTCATATATGGCGCCCATTCATTTTTAATCACAGAGACCTGCGGACGGAGTCGTGGAGAACGTTCGGGCTCAGCTGCTTCAGAAGGCGAAGCTTTTCCGGTAAACACTGGGACGTGCTTACCTGGAGTAGTGAGGCTGGGTATGTGATGTGGCATCCCCGGCTCGAGTCTCTGCGTCGGCTAAACATCGTGTGATTCTGGGCAAACTGCTTAATCTCCCCGTGCCTAAAACCCTTGCTCAATGTATCTAGTGCTCACGCTCGCTCCAATACCTCCCTCGAAAAGTATAAGAAAGGAATACATGTACGACGGGAAACGGAGACGACAGCCAGGCACGACGGGACACGGGATAAGCCTTGAAAGAAAATAAAAAATAAACACACATTAGCAAAAAAAATAAATAATAATAAAGACGTCTTACCTTGAAGACTCGTAATGAACACCAAAACAAAATGCCGTAATGAAAAAAGGGGGCGGGACTTAAAAAAACGCACGGGAACGCCCACGATTCGCGTCCTGAGGGGGAAAGAGTGACGGACAAGAATGTCTTCCAATGGCTAGCCTCCATTTATGGAGCTAGCCAATGGTAGATTAAGGCGGGACATTGCCACATAGTGTAGATCAACAGATTTTGCCTGTGCGAACGCTGCTTTGCAGCGGACGCCAGGCAAAACCTAAAAAGGGGGGGAATACAATTAAAACACAATAAAACTAAAACATGAACAAAGTAGGAAATAAATGCTAAAACAATAAAATAATCAACAACTACGAGTAGCCTGGTGAAGGCTCAGGGAGAAATATGTGACTGACATATCTGTAAAAAGAAAAAATGGACACCTTACTTATTTTTAAGGGGAACTCTTTTCCATTACTTCCGGTCTTGTGTGCAGCATCGTGTGAACGCATACAAATCTCAAGGAAGAGGTTAATGCTCTTGTGCATAATTTCGACAAATTGCAGATCATACTTCTTAAATGATGGATAAGCGAGGGCCATAACCATGGGGGCCCTGCAATGGCTGGGCATCCTCTGGATGGGCAGATCAGGGTTTCCTGATGAGATGTCTGACCAATGTTGAAATATTTTCTTGCTGGAATGCTTGCAGGGTCTTAGTACTACAGGACAGCACAGCAGCGCTATGCATCTTGCCCTTCACTGGCTCCCTATAAAAAAGAGGATCTTGTTTAAAGCGCTCCTCATATGCTACAGGATCACCTCTCAGGTAGCCCCTGATTATCTGAAGGATCTTGCAATCCCCTATACGCCCAACAGAGAATTGCGCTCCAAGGGTACCGGGCTTCTGTGTGCCCCCCGGATAAATAAAGCCAGAATGGGAGGGCGCTCCTTTCGTGCGCTGGCGGCCAAAAATTGGAACCTTCTTCCTCTGCACATTAGATTGGCAGAGACAGAGACCTTATTTAGGAGACTCTTAAAAACTCACCTCTTTACCCTTTAGGTCGCTCACTTTCTCCGGCTACTCTCTCCACAGCGCGGGGACACGCCGAGATGGCGTCACCAGGCGCTTTATAAAATCCTTTATTATTATTATTATTATCAGGTGGCACTTTCAATTTAAGGGTGCATGCGTTTGTCAGTGTTAGACTACTTTTACAGCTTTATGTGCGCTCTTGTTGTTTGGATTTATAGTGTTTATGCAGCCCTAAGACTGCTTTAAAGCCTAATAGGGATAAGAATAAGGGACTCTGGCTTTCATTCTAGAAATGAGAGGTCAAGCTGTCAGCCTGGTTGGCTGTGGGTAGATTGTTTGCGGGGAGGAGTTGTGACCAGGAAGAAAGCAAAACTATGGTATAAGCATGAGACTCAAGGAAAAAAGAGGCATATTAGCAAGAACCTCGGTAAAATTATTGCTGTTTTAGTGGCAGGGAACTGCGAATAAGAATCTTCCATGCCAGACTCCTCTAACCTTAATGGCTGCCACAGTGCCTGTGACATAAACAACTTTCGCAGCGGAGAACTCTTGTAGATATGGTGGTCTGAAAGGGCTTTCTGGCCTTGACCTCCAAGTTTACCCCATTGGAGTTTACATGTCCCAAGCCACAAAGCAAAACGTGCAGGCTCAGATTTACAATGGGCTTGCAAAGCCGTTGCATCATGCATGATGACGAGATTTGTAAGCCACGCAAAACCATGCAAGCCACGCAAAGCCACCTTGCATGGCTTAGTAGATTTTGAGTAACACATGGTAGCGCATATCGCAGCCTTGTGTTACTCTGCGTTGGGAAGGCGTTCCTTGTGTGTAGCATAGCCGTTGCCATGAATCTACTTATGGATTGTGATGCAATTCCAGATTTATTAAGGGAAGTAAACTTCGGATTGCGTCAAAGGGGTACTCCTTCCCAACAGAAGCATAACAAGGAGACATATTTTTATTTCTCCTTGATATTTCCTCTTTCTATGTGAGCTGCATTATGTAGCACACATAGAAAGAAGAAAATGCCCAAAGGATTGTTTTGTCGCTCTCTGCACTAAACAATCCGGCCTGTAATGCAGGCCAAAGAGTGTATCATTTAGCACTAGGAGGCACTCTAGCGCAGGGAGACAGCAGGAATGATCCATAGCTTAGTAGATAAGGTGCATTCATGCTCTCTCTCTGTCACACAGTGCAGCAAGGTGTCTTGCTGCGTTGCATTGTGTGACTTTTTGGCAAATCTGGCCCTAAAGTGGGAGATGCTGCAGGTTAAATCGTCAGCTGCAGTGCCAGCAGAGGATTAGAGTTCATCACTGGTGCTACTTATTATAAATACTGCAAGCCACGTGGTCTTTTTCATCTACCCGCATTCCAACCCCACAGGTACTACAAAACCAGATTCAAGCTCTTGCTGCACATGCGGTTAAATTCTTTTCTTGAACTGTTCACTGCGGTGGACTGAGGACACTGACATAAAACACTGGAAATTTAATGATGGGTCTAGAAGGCAGGACACAACTGGTGTTACACTGTGGGGACACAGAGGGGACTTAGATGCCAATAAATAAGCCTAAAGACACACAGGACACAGGCCCAATGGGTTGTGGGCACACAGGTACACTTACTAAGACAATGACATGTAGAAAGTGACATAGGGAAAATTTCAATGGGGCATAGGAACATAGGGACACTTATGCCTGGATTGGAAACTAGATCACAAATGTAGAGCCAACTGCAGACACTGAAACACTAAGGATACAAGGACATTAGCACTAACAAGAAAATGCTCGAAGCCAGGGTGTGTAAAATTTGCACAATTTGCTTTCGAGTAATTAAGAGAAATTGCAGCAAAAATATGCGAAATTTTGAGAAATGCAAATCTGTCATTTTGTGCTACATTATACTGCAAAATCTTTGTGTTCTGTTGTATCCATGCGCTTGCGGTAAATTGTTAATGTGAATGGAGCGTAATAATGCAAAGTGGAATAATGGCGTATTTCTGAGAATTTTGTGCAACCAACATAACATGAAATTCCCAAAATGACATCAATTATACCAGAGTAATTTAAATTTCACCCAGGCCTAGCCACATCTCTATAGCATCGTCCTATGCCAGCCCTCAGTATCATGATATAATACCAATAGCAGAAGTTACACTTTAAAAAATTCTACCTAACCTTTTTTCTCATGGGAATAAAAATATGAATCGGGCATTAGCTTGATTCACCCTCCAACCCTGATTGTACTGCCTGCTATGCCGCATTACAAATACTTTGTATTTCAGTACTCTTTTAACATAGAGAAATGTAACTGTCCAAAATGTACTGTATGATCCAATTCCCCTGTACTTTAGAGCATCAAGTTAGGTTTCTTCTCGCGATCTTATAGTGTACATCCAGTTTAGATGGAGGACAGAAATTAATGAGTTTGCAGATATACCATGGATCCTGATGCACATCATTAAATGACACATTTCTCTACACTACATGTATCCACCCACATACTTACACAAGCTAAATGACATGGGTGTTAAATTCAGCAACTCCAGTTTTAAGTCAAAAGGCCTCAACTTATTTGGATATATATAGGGCCATGATTAAAGCAGGGATGGTGAAACTGGAAAGTCTCGGGGGAGCAGGCCCCAGGCCCAGCACTCCCATGCTGCTACACCGCTCTTCTTCCTCCTCGTTTTTCTGAGTGCTTTGTCCTGCTTTTCCCTCGCTTTTCCCTGCTTTCTCCGGGAAGCAGCTAGCAACTCCAGTGCCTTGAGACCCTCACGGGGGATTTGCCGCACTTTTCAAATCCTGATTGATTGATTGATTGATTGAAAGTCTCATAATCAAAGGTGTTGGACAAACAATTACTCAAGGTGACCCTGATGACATGGGGCCAGTTGGCAGTCCTGTTCATTCTGACATACTGCATAGAACAGGAGTCTGATCCAAGTATTGCAGCCCTGTTGTGAAATGTTGGTACATTCCATTCACCAAACCAGCATTTCTCAGAAGATATAGCAGCAACACTGATCAGATACGTGTGTACCAGCCACAAGCAAGTCAAATAGAGGAGTCAGGGGAGGCTATACATGGAAAGAGGGAAAAAAATGAAAAATATGGTTTTTTTCACATTGTTTTTTTCTCTTTTGCCATTTCGGCATTCTAGTGCCAATGTACGCACCCTTGCACCATAGTGCGAGGGTGCCTCCATTACAGGCAGGATTAAACACCTTCCTGCACCCAAAAAATCCAAAGAGGCGTTTTCCTCTTTCCATGTGTGCTGCAGAATACAACACAGATGGAAAGTGGAAAAAGGATAAATAAACATATTTCCCCTTGTTAGGCCTCACCTCAGGAGGCATACCAATTTGGCACTTCCCTAGGTTTACATCAGTTGTTAACTCTGGGGCATTGTCAAATGCTAAGGGTGCTGAGCGGGAAAACCCACTGCAACACCCATGGAACACCTCCCTGGCGCAGAGTAAGGTGAAACTGCTATTTGTGCTGCTTCGCCTTACTCATGATTTATGAGGCCACTCAAAGGCAAGCAGGGTGGCTTTACTGGGCTTCATAAATCTTTATGGGAGCCCTGCGTCACACACATACAACTTTATGTGGTGCAAAAGTCTTGCAGGGCTCTCACAAATAAGTCCTACAATCGGTAACTAGGAAAATGTTAATGCAGGATATAACACATATATTGAGAAACACAGCATGAAGCTCTCTCTGTCTGGGAAGATCACAAGAGCACATTTAACCAACCTCTTTTTAGACTAGAAATATATAGGGCAGTGTAACAAGTGCTGCGTAGAATGAAACGTGATCATACCAGTTAGGTCAATTTGCAGTAACGTCAGCCTGAGACAGAATATAAGCATCAAAATAAAAGTACCCCACATTAGCGAATAAAATAGCTTAAAAAAGTGGCCCACATTTGCAAATCAGGGAAGTGCTGAACTTGTCCTGAATAGGCGTTTTGCAAGGCAGCTGAGACCGCATGCATTTGTGCTTGCTGCAGGCATTTAAAACACGCTCACAAACAGCCAAAAAACTGTCCCACACACTGATACTCAGACCAGCCCATGAGGCACTGTCTGATTACTCTATGGGCCAGTCCGACACTGGTAATATCTTTAATTCAGGACTCCAGTCACACCCGTGCACTCATGATGAGCAGAGGCTCCCTTGATACTGTGAAACTTAGAAAATATTTCAATACATATCACTAACAGTCTTTAGTTGCAGTTCCAAATTGGAGCATAACTCTTAAGGTGGAAGGAAAAAAGATGGAAATATATGCATACAAACTACAGGGTGATTTAGTTGATCATCCGCTAACTCTAAACCCACACAAAACTTCCTTTATGCTGATATAATCTAACGTACTTTAGAATTTGGTGCTATGCCTGTTTAGCCCAGCCACTGGGATTACCCCATTATGCCATGTAGCAATATCAAGATTTTGTTCAGGTGAAAATCCTGCTGCAGGAGAACAGGAACAACACTAATTACTTGAATACAAGTGGCTGTTATTTGTATCTATTAAGAGTTATTTTGTTGCACGAAATGCCTCCTCACGTCCATTTTGCATATGAGGGGCAAGACCAACATTTCAAGCTGTAGGAATCTACCTCTTATTGCATGATCATACCCTGTATTCTTTTGGACTGATGGTGCTTTTTTTTTACTTTATGCACATGCACTCTAATAACCAGGCCCCAGTGCATATCCTCTAACACCCTAAATCAAGGTGAAATTAGCTGTACCCCTAATTGGCATATATTTAATTTACCTATAACCCCCTAGAATATGGCGCAAATTGTATCCAGCACCTGTAAGTTAAATGTCACCAGTAAAGTACTGCACCCATTGTCACACCCGCTACAGCGACAGTGCAAACATGATTGCAGGCTTTAGGACATTGGGTTACTGGCTGAATGGGGATGAAACCCTACTCAAGCAGCAACCACAATTCCTGGCAAGATGAAGTCGCAAGCAAACTCCAAATGAGCCTGCTGGTAGCTTGCCCCAAATCAGTCAGGTTTAACTTATTTATTTATTTATTTTGACACTTGTAAAGCGCACTGTTACCTTACGGTGTCCTGGCGCTGTTTTGATAACTCCTAAAACTAAGTCCCCAGGTTAATTTACAAAAAGTTTTAAACTTTTGCCGAAAGGTCATAAGCTCAGGGGACAGTCCGAGTGCCGCTGGAAGGGCATTCCAGGCAACCGCCGCCCCTCGGCTAAAACTCCTGCCTCCCCAACACACTTTTCTGATGCGTGGGGTCTTGATCAATCCCACAGTAGCTGACCTCAATAGTCTTCCGGGTTTGTACCAGTGAAAATATTGCCCTAGGAATGCTGGACCTATGCCATGGATCGCCTTAAAGACAATGCACAGGCTTTTAAATAGGATCCGCTTCCTTACTGGCAACCAATGTAATTTCACTAGTTCGTGGGAGATGGACGCAAATTTGGGCAAGCCTGTAAGCAGGCGCGCTGCTGCATTCTGCAGTATCTGTAACTTGCTGAGTACTCCTTGCTGGGCTTCATGGAGCAAACTGTTACAGTAAGTAATCCAGTCGTGAAAGCACCAAAGCCGTCACCACTGTTTCTTTACATTCCCCTGGAAGAAACGGAAGAACCTTCCGAAGGATTTTCAATGTCCAGTGGATGGATGAGGCCAAGGCGTTTACCTGAGGTTTATAAGAGAGTCTGTCATCTATGATGACCCCCAGGTTCTTAACCTTGTTAACAGGAGTAGGAAGAGTCCCCATCTCTTCTGACCACCAGCTCGGGCCCCAAAAATTGGCCGTAGAGCCAAACAGTATCACTTCGGTTTTAGCCGAATGGAGTTTTAGACAATTTCCGGCCATCCATTTGCTCACAGCTTTCATGCATTTCTGGAACTTGCTGGCCATGTCATTCTCCCTCCCTGGTAGCAGTGACACCACAATCTGTGTGTCATCTGCGTAAGATGTAAGTTCAAACCCATGGGAGCGGATGACTGGGGCCAGGGAGGAGACGTAGACATTAAACAAGGTAGGGCTAAGTGAAGAACCCTGAGGGACCCCACAAGGTGGTTGAAAGGGTTTCGACTCAAAGTCCCCCAGCGCGACTACCTGGACCCTATTGGTCAGAAAAGATCTCAAAATGTCTAAAGCCTTCCCCTGGACCCCACATTCCTCCGGCCGGTCCACCAAGATGGTATGGTGGACCGTGTCGAAGGCCGACGACAAATCCAGCATGACCAGGGCCGCCCGACCTCCGGAGTCCATTACCTTCCTGACCTCTTCTGTTGACTTGATCAGGGCGGAATCGGTACTTAGAGGCAATGTGTAAAGTATTTATGTAGAACAGTAAACTGTAATAAAGTGATAACATAACTAAAGTAAAATGCCACACCTATTTAAAAATAGAGTATATTTTTATAAACTTTTTTAACCCCAAAACCCCAAAATTCCAATTAGTAGAACCAGAGATAGACAATTTTAAAGGTTTAACCCCCAGATTCATCATGCTCCTCTTTTGCGAGTCCTTAATAGCGATTATTAGGGAATCGCTATTAAAGACTCGCAAAACGGGATGCATGTAGAAATCGCAAAATGAATAGCGATTTCTACAGCTTCCTTATTTGCGATTCACTAATTGCTAATCGCAAATAAGGAATGACTCCCCATTCATTCCTATGGGCCAAAGGCCCAAATAAGGATGCGATTTCAAGGGTGCCAGGGTGTCCAAAGGACACCTTGTAGCACCCCTGAAATGGTGATTTACACTGGTGTTGCGCACACACATGTCCAAAGGACATGTGTGTGTGTAACATACAACTAAGAAAAATGCACTAAAGTGCATTTTTCTAAGTTTTCGCTATTTACCACGAAGTCAGACTTCGCGGTAAAAAGCGGCCCAGAATTGCGAATTCGCAAATCTAAAATGGTTCATGAATTGCATTTAAGGAATCTCAAATAGAGATTCCTTAAATGCAATTCCTCGCAATTTAGAGATTTCTAAATTAGCGATTTTTGCATTTGGGATGATGAATCCCAAATGCAAAAAAAGCACTCGCAAAGGGCCAGATTCGCTGTAAGTCAAAATAGTGTCCAGAAGCACAAATTGTCAACTGTAGTTTTCTGGTCTCTCTGGACCGGCACAAAGTCAGGCCGATCCCAATGGAGCATTGGCCAGACACAGAGAACAAGTTAGGCCTGTAGAACAGAGTATCTTAAATTTGTGTTGCAGAGTTTTGAGAGATCCTGCGTAGAGGATGCGTCCCATAGCAGCTGCTCAGATTAGCTGGGATGCAAGGCCCTCCATAGAGGATGCTTTGTGCAGCGGCAATTCCAGGCATCTGCAGGTCTGCAATGTGAGTTCCTGCATCAAAATGCATCCTGCAGCGGCAGATCCAAGGAGTTGCAGCTCTGCAATAGAAGGTCCTGTTTTGAGGAGTCATTGTGTAGCGGCAATTCCAAGCGCACCGGGTCTTTTCTCATGATGCATTGTGCAGCTGTGGTTCGAGTGCGGAGCTGTGAGGAGATTCATTGTTCTGCGTCAGTGCTTCTTGGACCACAGCTGGACCACAGAGCACCTTCAGGTCCACCTCCGATAGTACAGGACTGGGTTGGCAAACTTGGGAGGCAAATACAAAACTCACAGCAGACAGAGTGTAGGTGCTCGGTTCAAGATGGTTGACACCTTTTCTGTCCCTGAGGCTCTGATGAGGCCAGCCAACGAGACCTTTGAGTCACTTTAGTGGTCCTGTGTTCAAAATGCAGGTCCAATCCTTTACACCGTGGCAGCAGGGCAGCTGGCAACAGAGCAGCATATTTGACAGCAGGGCAGAAGCCTTTTTTGCAGCAGAGCAGCACAGCAGTCCTTCCGAATCTTCCACAAGTACAGAAGTGTACTAAACAGTTGGGTTGGAGGGTCCTACAGCTTTGAAGTTGGAGATGTTTCCATAGGGTTCCACCTCCCAGAGGTGCTGGGAGTATCCTGCCTCTCTACCCTTGGCCACAACTTGTCTGGGGGCATAAAAGAGTGGCAGACCCTTGTAAGTGTGTTGAGCCAGAGGCTTTGTGACGTGCAAATGTGGTACGTCACAGCTCCGCCCCCTATCAAGTCAGAGATGGCCCATCCTGGCAACATCTATTCACTGTCTGGTAGCAATACACAAAGTCCAACTCCCACCTATACCTAGTTATGTGATCCAGGATACAGGTTTTAGACACCAAATGGTTAAGAATGGTTACTTTCTATCAGTGGCCTGCACAAAATTGTGACTTAAAATCTGAATTTATCATTAAAGAGGAGTTTAAGTTCCAACACTGTAGACGTTAAAGTCGACATTCCTACTAGCTCCTAACTGAAAGTTATCACTTAATAAATGTAATAAGGTAGCCTAATGATATGCTATGGGAGAGGTAGGTCTTGCAGTAGTGAAAAAGAATGCAAGAGTTTTCCATTACCACACCATGTAAAAGTTAAAAGTGCATGTCCAACTTTTTAATTACCATGGGCCCAGACATATGCGCTGTTTAGAGCCTACCCTAGGAGGGACTTATATATATCAAAAAGGAAAGGTTAGGCCTGACAAAAGGAATATTGTGCCAAATCAAAAAGTGAGTTTAAAACTGCATGCACAGGGTGCAACGGCAGGCCTGAGACATGTTTAAAAGGCTACTTAAGTGGCTGCACAGTCAGCGCTGCTGGTCCACTAGTAGCTTTTAATTTATAGGCCCTGAGTACATGTAGGATTGCTTTACTAGGGACTTATAAGTAAATGAAATGTGCCACTTGAGTGTTAGCCAATACTTACCATGTTTAAAGGAGAGGACACCAGCATTTTAGCATTTGTACTTTTAAAGTGTGCAGAGTCCTAAAAGCCATCAAAAACAGGTTCAGAAAACAGGAGGGTGGAAGGCAAAAAAGTTTGAGAATGGCCCTGCAAAGGGGGACAAATCCAACACAGCCCTATCTCTGTAACATCCCTGTGCAGTTTTAAAACTTCAAATTTGACCTGGCAAAAAAACTCTATTGACTGGTCTAAATCCTCCCTTTAAATATTTATAAGTTACCCCTTAGTAAACCTGAAGACCCATAAGGTAGGGTGCATGGTATTTAAAAGCAGGACATGAAAAAGTTTAGTGTTAAAAATGCTCTTAGAGTAACAAGGCTCCAAAAGGTATTTTCGCTGTAGTAGGGTTGGCTGTTCCATTGTAAGCACGAGATGCAATATTAAATTTATCCACCAAGGAAACTGCTATAAAATGTATTCTTGGACCTTTTTAGTTCATTACAAGCCCAATTCATTTATAAAGTAAATTTTGTATTAAATACTTTCGAAAAGGTGAGTTTTAGAAGTTTACATTTCCCCTGCCTATAGGCACTAGAATCCCCAAACGTGAGCTTTCAAGTTTGACCCAGGAGGAGCTGAATGAGGAATTCAACCGGGCTTAGTCAACATAAGTTTTCCATCATGCGTACAACTGGGCAAGGTGGAAAATAAACCAAAGAACAGAATTTAGAGAAATGCCTAGCCAGTGCCTAATTTTGACACCCAATGGTAATTGTATTCCCTTGTTCTGTGATGTTGACACATCTTTGATTTTGGTTCATGGGAAAGTTTGATAAAACCCCTCCCTAGTTTGTTGATGATTTCCTTTTTACTGCAGTATGAAACAGTGACGTGCATTACATTGTCTTGTGGCTCAAAATCTGTCTTATCTTTTTTAATTAAACATTTTCTTTAAGCCAGCAGATCAATCAACAATTATAACTCAATTATAAACAAAAACTATACAAGAAATACTCCCCCATAAAGTCTAAGAAGAAAATAATATTTAAACCTATATGTGCTCCTCCATGAATAACATGAGAAGGAAACAACAAAAGAGAAGAAACAATCTGTCTTTAAGCTAAGGTTGCTGGATGAGTCTGCCTGACGAATTGCAACAATATATTTTTCACAGAAAATAAGCATGGCACAGCTCATGTCGTGTAGGCTTTTTTTCTGGTATTATCATGCTGTGGCGGCCTTGAAATACCATTCAATTCTGTCGTTAGTTATGAAAGTCGCAGTCACTTATTGCCCGCGGCCTTCACTGAAGCCCGCGGGAGCAATTTCTCTTCTCCGTCATTAGACAACAATCACATTACTGCCAAGGTATTCCAAGCGTCAGGGAAGGAAAACACGTCAGGCGCTGAACTATTTCACGTCGGGCTAGGCAGACCGCTGCAGCAGGGTACAGCAAACCGGTCAAATGCCAAGCATGTGACATATCAGCCTGCATTGCTATTTTTACTCCAATAGGACCCTACAACATGAATTATTATCAATGTTAGGTGCTATTTCAGAAATATATTACCAAGATCTTTTCTTCCTGCACAGTTAGGCGCGCAAAATCATTATTTTGACATGTCATTGTAAAAAAAAAAAAAGACATTCAGCTTACAGAAATATATATAACAGGGCTGCCAAGTTATAAGTCTGCATATGTGTTACATTGCATTGTTTGCTGTGATTATTATGTGACATTTTCAGGTCTCACAAGTAATACCTTAGGAGAAACTTTGTCTCTGACCCAAACTCATACTTTTTATGGACAAGTAGAGGGAATTTTTCCTGAGGCACGTCCAAGGACCATTTGCAGGTAGCTTACCTTAACTGAGTTAGGAATTGTACCTAGCAACACAAATTGACTACATTTAGTCCTCTCACAATATTATAACTCCCCTTTCAGTAATAATTCCCTGTCATTATTATTAAAAGTTAAAAAAATTGTTAGGCTCTCATCAGGGCTGGCTTCAGCGCTGGTACTAGAAAAAATGGTTAGGGGTTCTGCCCACATAACCCTCCCGTACCTGAGCAGGGGACATCCAAGGAGGAAAAAGTAGAACAAGGGGTACTCAAGGGATTAATCAAATTTTTAATTACAAACAAGAAATAATCAATTAACTTGTTGCCTGCAAATTATTAATGACATTTGTATACACTAATTCATATAGACATATACGGGAACAGCACGAGTGGCTCAGTGAGAAAAAGAATAAACAAACACAGTATATATACAACATTACAGCATATACAATATATACAAATCACATACATAAACTAAACAAGTGCTACAATCTATCGAAAAAATTTACCCTAAAAGAGAAATACACAATTTATGACCGTATCCACTCCTAGCTTCGAGTGAAATACATTGCAAATAGGTAGTCCCACACTGTGCGCCTGAGAATTAACTTCTCTACACAACATATACTTATTATTAAGGTGCAAAAGGAAAAACTCAAATGTAGGTAAAGTTCTATGGGGACTCCTTTAGGGCAGGTGTCAACGCAGTCGCGGTCCCGTTTCAGCCAGATATCTTAGGCTTCATCAGGACATGGGTACTAAAGCGTACAGCCCGGCTGGTAGAAGTCTTAGAAGGACCCACCCCCACCAATGGAGGGGTCTGCACTACGTCTGCTCAGGCAACTATGTATCTCTGAGTAGTCACACCACATATACATCAAATCTTGTGTTCTCGGTCCGCGTTCCAAATCACGCCTATGTATCCGCCTACTCTAAATCAGCGGGTCCGGGACGGCAGGCACAGTTACTGCACGGTCCTCACTGGCAACAGCAGCCGTCCGTGAGATCCCAGATGCGGCAATGTTTGTTGGCGCCCCCTGATGACCTCCTTCGTTATGGATTCCCGCAGTACAGCCCTTTAACAGTGCCCCTCAAGTCTCCATAACCACTCTCTCGTGCATGCATTTATTTTGTTTCATAGCGCTACTCATGCCAGTGTAGGGTATCAGAGCACTTTACATCACACACACATTACAGAGAGACCATGAATCATACATGAGTTAATCAGTGTGTAGGAAATGTCACATAAGATAGAAGACTACAAGGTGTAGGAGCCACATATCAGAAAAGATCCCTTTTCACCAATTAATTGCATCCATCAAGATAATTTGTTTTACAAACTGGCAAAATGTAAATCAACTTCCGATATTTAAGAAATGGTAGTTCAAAACTGAACAGTAGTATATAAAAATATCAATATCAACAAACATCAAAGGTTGCAAAATTGAGTGATATTCTTAATTAAAAGCCAATAAATACATTCAAATGAAAATGATATGCATGTAAGTATTTAATTGTTCATTAAAAACATAATTTTTAAGACTTTCAAACAGAGTATAATTAAAAATACATCGTATTTAAAGTGCTAGTGCAAACTTTTGAACCTCTAGAATGACAAATCTCATAAATACATTCAAATACACATAAGCACTATGATCATCAAATAGGACACTTTTTTATTATAAATCGTTTAGTTAAGAACAGCTTCAAAATTGATCAAAACTGTAGAAAGACTGTCCACGGGGCGTGTCGGTGAAAGATTAATTATTTGTCACCTTCTTCAGGACAAGAATTACTCATATAAAATAAACACTTCTAAAAGATTAGTTTAAAAAGGAAAAATATGTTGTGTCCCTTAGATCAAGAATGACATTTCATAGACCAATATGTACCAATTTCTCTCCAAAGAATTAGTAATTTCTGGTTAATATTTGAAATAATGATGCATCTATCGAAGATTCAAAAGTTTACTATTAGACTCGGGGCAGCTCATGCTCATTCACCTAGGTATCACTTGTATAATGAAAAGACCTGTATTGTCTGTTCTAAGATTCATAAACTGGACACCAACTTGTATTCATTCATCTCAATTGATTGGATATTGTCCTAACTGAAAAAAGACCTCATTATTGTTGCGACCATCTGTATCGCAGCTCGCGGTTTCAGAGTCTGTTCATGCAAGAATGTTGTTTGTTGATTTTGATATTTTCATATACTAGTGCTCAGTTTAGAAATATAATTTCTTAATAATCGGAATTTGATCTACGGTTTGCCAGTTTGTAAAACAAATTATCTAGATCGATGAAATTAAGTGGTGAAAAGGGTCTTTTCTGTTTTTCATATATACACCCTGCCACTTTTTCCTTGTTTTAGGGTAACTCCTCATGAGTTGTGGGAGTCGACCATAATGCTAGGCAGTATAGTTTAAGAGTTCTTGGTCTGGAGAAGCATAAATTCAGAATTGAAAATGTAACCTCATGGTTGGGGGTTGCCATTACTAATACGAATTGATTTCTACCCAAATGAACCATTTTTGCAACATTAGGATAATGAAAGACTGAGTAAGAAAACAAAACGTTCTAACCTATACCTTGCATTCTGCATGCAGCTTTTTCATGAAAGTTCATAGGTCATTGTTCTATATTAGGATTTTAACATAAGCTGAAAGTAACAAAATGATCTCTGTGACAAAAGCAGAAACTCACTGAACCATATACATTATACTACATTATAGGCACCCTCTGCTTTACCTTATAATGAGTCAAAACTTCCACAAGACAAAACTCCGATCTCTCTCCAGCAGACCCATTGATCACCAGAGGTTTAGTTGACATTTTTATTGCTGCCTGGAAATATCTGGGAGCAAAGAAGCTGCAGCAGTTGTTTTTACATCCACATCCACAATATATTTGAAGACACAGAACTTGCCTGAAGTCAGCACCTGGTGCATTGACACTCACAGACCCTTGGGCAGTTTTTCGGTGTCACTGGCTGCCTTGCCTACACGAGGGAAGGGTCTTGTTTTGAAAACCTAAAAACACTAAATAAACCAACATCGCTATACATTCCTCTTATGGGGGCTACTAGTAAGAAAACACAAACATACTTTGTGGAAGCAATGAAGGTAAAGACTTACATTAGACCTTACACAGTGACATTACAGCAGCGACCACCCAAGACGCATTCCCTTCTCCTTGCGACTTCTGCCACTCTTCGCATCAGGCTTGAAGAAGCAAACTGTTTCATTGGAACTAACCTGGTCCCTGTATCAGGCCCCAGCACCACGGCGGTCAGCCTAAATATGTGACTTTTCCCTGGTGTAGCACAACCAGATTAACTAAGTGGAGATTTGTGTTTTTGGTTGTGATACTCAGCTAAAGCTTGAAATTATATATCCCTGGTTCTAATAATTGGATTTCTTTTGACATTCTAGTATCATTTTATTTATTAAAAGTTACTCTATATTTCTAAATTGGCTTGAGATTTTTCTTGTGTTGTGTTTCCACTTTATTACTGTTTGTCTGCTTACATAATGCCTTTAAGCTAAGCTTGACTGCTTTGTGGCAAGCTACCAGAAGGTTAAGCATAAGTTAATTTAGTGACTTTAGTGGCTCACCATAACCAGGATTGTGGCTGTGGTCTGAGAGGGGCTTACAACTACCACAGCCAATATCCCTATCTATTAGATTCAGCACCCTGCCACACACTTTTCTGCACCTAGAAGGCAACATCCAATGGAGGGAGAATTTAGTTTGAAAAACAGAGGAGGATTCCAGTTTTCACTTTTGCTGAGGGAGTTCAATTGCTGTCCAGGGAATAACTGGCTGGCCTTCTACAGATTGCCTCAGAGACACAACAACCCAGTTGAGAGGGAATGGCACTCATTCCTGTGGGTGTCCTGGTCCTGGAACCTAGAAGCCTACACTGAGGACCTGGGAGATGTAAGAAACTACCAAAATTACTTTTGCAGTCTCTTCAATAAAGTGGGACTTTGCTGTAAAGTAAGGTACATTTTATTCATGCATAGTTATTGAAAACCATCACATTTCATGATGGAAATATAAATACATCATTTAAAACAAAATGTTTAGTAAAAACAATAGAAAAGTAAGAAGCTAATGTGCCAAAATTTAAACATAGTGTGCAAAAATATGCCAAGCTGAGCAGTTTTCCATGTTACAGTTAACCCTGGGCAAAGTACTACACTACGCTCGTGTAGTTTGCGAAGTTTGCGCTACTTTTAATTTTTTGCTTGCTTGCGGTCCTCAACGTGAAGTTTTTGGAGACCGTGAGCGAGCAAAATGACATCCCGGCGAGACTTTTTCCTTGTTCGCGATCAGCAACATCAAGTTGCCGATCGCGAGCGTGGAAAATAAACCTCCTGGCGAGATTATCAGCGCGGGGGTGTCAGGTTTCACATTGCGAGTGGTCGCGTATGCTCGCTTGTAAGTGAGAAACTACCAGTCCGCGTTGAGAAAGCTGTGGCTCGAGTAGAAATCGAGCAGCAGAAAATGACCGCTTGCACTGTGCAAGATGTGGTTTGCACTGATTGCACAGTGCGGACAAGCACCCGGCACTGTGCAATCAGTGTGAACAGCATTTTGCACAGTGCACTACGCAGTTCGTGTAGCTCGCGTAGTGCGAAGTGCACTTTGCGTAGCTACGCGTTGCCCTACTACGCGAACTACGCCCAGGGTTAGTTACAGTACAGCTAATAGTTTTTTCTCAGCAGATCATGAAGATTTTGTATATCGGTAGTTCAGTATAGAATCTGATAGATTTTGACTCAATATTATTTCCTATCTACAAGTACGTACACCACGCTCATTGAATGGAACTTTCAACATCGATTGTCATTTTTCCATGAAAGCCGGATAGAGTCATACAATGTGTATAATATTTTCTTTTCCTGATTTACACTATCTGTAGATCATCCCTGTCTTTGACTTATTCCACCATTTTCCAATGTATTTTCCTGGGGTGCGACCAAACCGGTAATGCACAAAATCAATTTTTAAGGACATTGACCATCCTGCCTCCAAATACAGTTGCTGCCTAAGTATCTTATATCCATTAATCAGAGCCCAGGCATGAGATTTGTTAGCCATCAATTCTTTATCTTCAAGTAGGGATCATTTCTTTAATGAGATATTAACACGATTTTTTAGGACTGCTTTTTCCATGGAGATTGAATTTCTAGGTCTGATTGATTAAGATAACTACAAGTGGGAGCATCCTTACTTTGTTGTAATTCTTGCCATAAAGCTTAGTGTAGTAGATTTTCAGAAGATGACTTAATTCTTTACCAAGTTTTTTTATAGGCCCCTTTTCTTGCAAGCAATTGATAAACTAACCCAAAATCTAATTTTATCTGAGCTGGAGATGCATTCAGAGTAAGACGAAATAATGATTTAAACACTTTTGCCTATACAGTATTAATCAGGACGGCATCTCTCCCTCAAAGAACTTTACTTCCATATGTAATGCTGGGCATCAATTTGACTGAGATGACTTTCAGTAGAGGGGTGAAGCTTGGGCCAGCTAAAGTTCTTTGTAGTGACTGAAAGGCTAAGGTCAAAAAAGTAGCTTTCTTCTTCAGATCTTTTTTATACTGTTGAAACGTGGCCCTGTCAGCAAATAATACAACCGGTATCTGTAAGTAAATGTTGATTCCAGTTGATTCCCACCTAGAAACCAACTCTTCCTTTTTTTATTCTGCTGCTAACTTCCATCACCATTTGTTTCTTTAGGTTGAATGTCATATGATTTATTATGGTGTATGAATACATATTATCGATTAGTCATTGCAGGGCAATTTTTGTCTGACTCATCAAGATGACATCGTCAGCATACAAAATATTTGAGATCTGCATAGTACCTATTTTCGGTGCGTTGGAAATTTCATTAAATTCAATCGAGAGATCGGTCGATCCTTGCTTTAGATCCTGTATTTATTTTTTATCTATTTGTACTTACCTAGAAAGCCTAGATACATCCCCAATTCTCACCCTTGCCCAGGTTTCTGAATACAGTAACTGAAATGATTTTAGTAAATAGGTCGGGATACTTCACAATGATAATTTTTGTCATAGCAGGTTGAGGTTAACACAAACAAATGCTGACTTGTGGTCCACATAACATAGTTACAGTGGCTGTTTCTTACACTTCTGTTTGTCCATTTTTAATGCAAGGCATTGCAGATTAGTATCAGTTCCCACACCCTGGATGAATCCTGTCTGGTTTGGGCAGTCAATTTTATTTTCGTCTGACCATTTTAGGAGATCTAAAAGCAACGAGATGGGAAAATGTTTCGCCTCGATATCTTGGAGGGTGATTCATCAATAATAACCTGGTTGATGTGGAATACCATCCTTAAAGACAGGGATTATCGTTGATCCCCTCCAAGAGTCAGGAATACACTGCTGTTGCATTGTACAATTATACACCTGTGTTAACCTGCTTGCACAAAAATGTTACATCTGCTTTAAATGAAGCCTGAGGAAGCCTGTTTGTTCCTGGGGCCCCTTCTTTTTTACATTCTTGAATTACTTGCTGTATTTGATCTTCTGAAAAAATATTGACTAAGGGTACCTGTACTTGGGGCTCTACCCCACTGATTTGCGTTTGTTTACACAGGTGTACTGTGAGCTGATTAAGTGAGGACTTAAAATGCTCAGATAAGTGATATATTTAGGTGTATTCTGTTAGATTTGAACTAGTCACTGAAACAAGACCTCGGTTCAAACCATTGACTAATTGCCAAAAATCTCTTGATTTTTTTTTTTAAAGATGTAAACCTTTTGTCCAATGAGTTTGTTTTCCTTTACACACCTCTTCCTATACTGCTATTTTTTAATATCTGTTTAATGTATTAAAAGATCTACGTAGTTCATCGGGTTCTTCTTAGCCCACCTCTAAAGACGATTACGCTTGTTTCTTATTCGGCAAGGTATTGATACCTTGTTCTTTCTTTGCGCTTCTGCATTTATTTCCTTTTTCTTTACCTGCGGCCTTCTCATTATATGTTGGTTGTCGGAAAAGGCAAATGGGAACATTCAAACCTTGGTTTGAGTTCTATCAATTATTGGCTTTGAAGAACATTTGTTAAATCCAAATGAAAATGGTCTTTATATAATGATACGTTAAGGGATAACCAACATTTAAATAAAGACCATATTCATTCTAACTAATGTTCTTCAAAGCAAATAATTGCTTGAGCTCAAACCAAGGTTTAAATGTTCCCATTTGCCTTTTCCGACCACAAGAGTCTTCGATAGTTTGTTGTAGCAACTTCCCCAGATAAAAGGGGCATATTCCTGTGAAAGGAACTTTAAACGTTGATTGTCATTATTTGCTGAGTATGGTCACTTTTGCTAGTTTTCTTTACTTCGAATACAAGAAGTAGATTCGAAAGCGGAAGTGTGATGGCTGTATCATCTAAAATCGAGGTTGAATGAAATGCTTAACAAGTCCACTTAGGCAGGGAGTCTTGTTGGTACCTGAGGTTAAGAATTCTTAATCCGAGTGATCTAAAGTCCTTTGTTAATGCAATAGGCTTCGCATCAGTTGCTTTTTTTGTCTCCCTAGTAGACTGTGTAGGAATGGACCAAATATAATACTGCAGAATTATATAATCTTCACGATTAAATGGACTCAATAAGTTCAAATCAAAATCTCCTGTCACAAGAACGTCTGGGAGAGGCGTTCTCTGAAGGCTGGCCAGCATTTTATTGGCACGTTTTCAGATAGTTGATGATAATTTTGACATTGAATTTAGAGGAATATAAAGGTTAATTATAAAAAGAGAGTTCTTACTTCTCTGATGCCATTTTGTTAATTTCTTTATTAGGAGGTTTTCGTCTTCTGAAATCATCTGCGCTACTTCCAATAAAAAATGTATTATAACAAGAGTAGCCAAACCACCCTTTGGTCGACCTGCTTTTTTCGCTTATGCCTTTGGAGAAAAGAAACCAAAATATCTGTTGATTGAAAACGGTTTCAACGCCCATGTCTCTTGTAAACAAAGTATTTCAAGATCCTTTGCTAGGGGTGCGAAGTTTTTATCATAGCCTCTAGGTTGTACCCCAGTAATATTTCAAGTACAAATTCTTAGCTGACCTCTTTCAAGGGAGGGTCATGATTTCTTTCTTTTATTTGCTTTGTGATATCACAACTTATTTTAGATTTATATCACAAGCCTTTATTGCCATGTATAGCTTTGGTAAGCCAGCCTGTATTATGTTTCAAACTTATATTTAGATCTGATGCATTCTTAGTTTGCTGATTCAAAGATATAGTTGTTGATTTGCCCCCCCACCCCGCCCCATTGGATTTTTCAGGACAAAGTATGGCTGTTTGGTATTTACTAGGATTTTTAAAGGAGATATCTGGTTTGCTATCCTAAATGGTCCTGGGTAAACAGGTGGTGAGGATAATGTCATCCTCATGCCCCATGCCAAAGAACAGCTTTTTTTCAAGAGAACCCTTTTTGCCGGTGAACTTGATGCCTACATGACTACAATTAATTCCTGCTCGTACCCGTTTTCTAGTTTAACGAACTTAAGGGGGCTTATTTATGAGCCCCTGCGTCACTTTTGCGCCGCTGGTGCGTCACTTTATGTGACGCACCAGCGGTGTAAAAAATTAGCCTTGTTGCACCATATTTAGAAAGTGACGCATCTAGGTAGTTCTGTCACTTTGTAAACCCCTCCGCCACATTATTCCTGCGCCAGGTATAATGTATGCAAGGGGGGCGCTCCGATGCAAGGAAGGGTCGCTGAAGTGACGCTGTGAAATCTATAAAATTTCACTGCCCCATTTCTAGGTTGCAAATGCGTCAATATCTTACATCTGCCTCATGGCAGGCATAAGACTGGCACATTTCACATGAGACTTGCCCATGTGTAATGACCCATTGCTGGAGTTGTGTCACTTTTGTGACACACTCTGGCAATGCGTCATTTTTGTGCCTACAGATACGTCAGAATTAGTGACGCATCTGTAACTCCTTGCGACATGATGCGTCATACTGTAAATATGACGCATCATTGGTGTCGCAAGGAGGGTGCAATGAAAAGTGACGCATCGCTGTTTTCTCGCAGAGATGTGTCACTTTTCACAAATGAGGCCCAAGGTATTCTATATCAGTTGAAGTTATTTTTGCCAGGGTGGGCATTGTCTGTAGCAGTTTCAGGATGGTTTCTTTGGAGATCAAGGGTCATATGTATCAACACCCTCATTTGCAACTCTCAAATAGCGAGTTTTAGAAATCGCTATTTGAGAATTGCAAAAAGGGATGTATGTAAAAAATAGCACTTTTTTAGCGATTTCTTATTATTCCTTAATTGCGATTAGCAAATTGCGAATTCGCAATTAGGGAATACTTTCCCATTCATTTCTATAGGAATGATTGGGAAGTTATTCTCAATTTGCGATTTGCAATTTGAGAATCGCAAATTGAGAATGATTTCAAGGGTGCAAGGGTGTCATAAGGACACCCTGAAGCACCCCCGAAATTTACATGTGTGCGCATATGGCGCACATATGTGCGCCACATGGCACCTTCACAAATGGCAAAAAGTGCATTTGTGAAAGAAATCGTAAATTACCACCTACTTCAAGTTGGTGGTAATTTGCGATTTCTTAATGAGAAATCGCACAACTTGGGTGCTTCATACATAGCATTTAAGGAATCGCAATTTGCGATTCCTTAAACGCTGACGCAAAATTAAGGAATTGCAAATGGGATGCGATTTCAATCATACATCGCATTTTCTGAATTTTTTGACGCAACTGCTGCTTTTTTGCGAATCTCATCATTTGCGACAAAAAAACCGGATGATACATATGCCCCCAAATACCTATAGGCTGACCATTAATATCCCAATTGTAGTTACAGTTATCTTTTATATCATCTTTCAGTGAGGTCAACACCTCAGGAATTTCGAACAGCTTGTTAACTATAGGAGCAAATGTACATTCTATCGAGGTTAATGCATCATAGGCGTGTGCATGAATAATTAAGTTGTTTAATTCCGCTAATTTCTGATCTATTCCCAATGTTGAGGTTGCCATTCTATATTCTGTAAATTAATCTGAACCTCCATCTTGGTTGATTAATAGTTTAGTGCTTCCAGTATTAACTATGATTATATAAACAGAATATCCCGTATTGTGGACCTCTCTGTTAATATTGGAGGTTCATGGTGGTTAAAGGGGGATCCATAGACATTCTCAGTTATTCCTGTAAGGGTCACTCTGGCAGTCGCAGAGGATGGTGTGCCATTTTCCTGTTGACCCCCTGAGGGCAATATTTAGATTTGGAGGCAGGTGCCAACATAGTGCAAGCAAACAGGGATCGCCCAGCACAGGAGACCATTTTGAGTGCTGTAGCAGGAGGACTCTGCTGCTGAGGGAGCTGAGGTGTATTTTCAGATTGGCCTCTTTTTAGATTCTTCTAAGACTGCTGACACCATTATATTTTTATTGAAGCTCCTCATTTAAGATGCCCATGTGTGGGACATGATTCCTGAAACAATCTGTTCTAGTCTCATTTATGTTACCTGCAAAAAAATATTTTTTATTAGATATATTCTATAGATATAGGAAGCAATGGTGCCTGAGTAGTTATAGTTAGGTCAAATTATCCACTGAAAGGCATTTTTGGTTTCTTCATGACTATGGGACACAATGTGCACCAGCAGGACTGCTGCCAGCTTGCACTGAGCAGAGCCAAAGACTGTGGTTGGGCGACTGCAGCGGGTTGGGTACAGGATGTGGCAAAAGGCCGGGCCATGCAGCCAGCCCCCACAGTATATGACCAAAAGCTGTGTACTGCGGGCGTTGGTCACCGGTGGCTCGATGGGTAATTGTTGAACAAGCATGTGATGAAAAAAGTTCACTTAAAAAATACAGTTAAAGTGCAGTTGTGGTTATGAATTAAAACTTAAAAATCACTGAAACTCACAAGTTATGGCTAGGACTGCAAGTCACAATTCACACACCAAATGTAAAGCTTATGTCCTCACAATATTTTACCAGTAAATAGTAACACCTAAAAGCACAATGAAGATAAATAAAAAAAACACACAAACTCAAACCAAAAAATACGTGTACATTCACAGATTATTTATATTTGTAATTGCATCTGTCACATCAAGAGTGAGGTCATGACCATTATATTTGGTGTGCTAGTTATGATTTTCTTGGCTGTGGTTTTCAGGAAATGACTGAGTTTTTTAACCTACATTTGGGTGATGTAATCAAAGTACAGCACTACTTAGTTTTAACCTTTGTTTTTTTCCGTGAACATAGTTATATTGAGCATGGTTCAATAATGCCAACATATAATATTTTGCACAGTAAACATAGTTTCTGAAACGCATCCCATGTCAAGCATCCTCGAGCAATGAGAGATGGGAGTTAAGGCTGATAAAAGATGGCGGTAGTACATTAACTTATTACTTCCTGATGCTTTTTTTTTTTTTTTTAGTTCAAAGAAAAGTTTATTAAGATAACCAAATAATGGCAGCATAGTATACAAAGAGAAAACAACAGGAGTAGCATGGATATTAACTGAGAACATTATAAAAAGTGTGATGAAAGAAAATGGGGGAAGGGACAAAGAAGAAAAGGAGGATAGGGAAGAGAGAAAGGAAAGGGAGATAACAATGAGGCTAAAACTTTAAAAATTACAATCATTGAAGCTATATAATATTAGAGGCAGTGCACAAATATGCAGATAAATAAACATTAATGAATAAGAAGGAACAAAAGGTTATTCAAGGGGGTTTCGAAACTTCTTGTTGAGCTGGGGATAGTTGAAAGGAACGCTTGGCACATGCATCTAGATAAAGGGTAATGGGGAGCCACAATGCAAGCCTTTTCGGAGCCAGGGAAGTGGGATAAACAAATGCAGTATCTAGTCTGTGATTGTAACATACATTGAACCACCAAGCTTTAAAAGTAATGCCCTTGGAGTCTTTCCAGTTAACAGTAATTTGCTGAAATGCAACAGCCAATAATAAGTCAACAATATGAACATTTGCGTCAACATCAATCCAAGAAGAGGAAAGTGAACCAAGGAAAATGTCAGTGATAGAAAAGGGGATGGAGGTATTGAAAATAGAATTGATTTGATTCCAGACTTTAGTCCAGAAGGCATGCGTGGGAGGACATGTGAAAAGTATATGAAAAAGTGTGGCATTGGGGTGAGAGCAAGACCAGCAAAGATCTAGGGTTAGGGGAAAACGCTTGTGGAGGAGAGATGGCGTGTACAGAAGGCGATTATAGATGAAAAAAAGGGTTTGCGTGAGAGAGGCAGCCCTGGAAGATTTGCGGATTTTAGTCCATATTTTGTCCCACAGGGATGTGGGCCACGAGACAGCGAGATCAGATTCCCATTGCTCCTCAACTTTGGATTTAGGCCTAGGTGATGGAGGATCGTAAAAGGAGTGGTATATGGAGGACGCTGATGGGTTAGAGCGTAGTTGAGTGTGTAGAGAAGAGACGGGGGTAGTAGGGGTCACAGTCGAATTAGAGTTAGAGAGAGAGTCATAGGCAGACATAACTGCACTTTTGAGTAAGGTGTATTTATGAACAAAGGAGGCAGGGAGAGAGAAAAGTTGACGAAGAATCGGAAAAGGGGTGAAGACAGATCCAGTGAAAAGTTGGGAGACCCAAATTAAACCATGCTGTCGCCAAGTTTTCCAGTAGAAAGGTTTCAATTTGATAAGAATGCTGTTATTATACCAAATCGTAGTGGCGAGAAGTTCTGTAATAGAAGAGGGAGGAGCCGGAGTAAAGGCTAAAAGTAGTTTCGCGGTATATTTATGAATTGGACTGGACAGGAATTGGGGCTTGCGAGAGAAGGATAAGTATTCAGCAAAGGTAAAAGGAGAAAGAGAAAGACATTCAAGTTTAGCCCACAGAGGAAGGGGGTCAGCAGGATCTGTAAGCCAAACGGCTGCTTGTTTCAGGAGGAACGCTTTATGATAGGCAGGAAAATTTGGGAAGTTAACCCCGCCTTCTGATTTGGGGAGGCGGAGACGCGATAAGGACATACGCGGTTTCTTACCAGACCATAAGAATACAGAGAGTATGGAATTTATTTTAGTGAAAAATTTGGCAGGAATGGAAATCGGTAAATTAGAAATGGTGTAGAGGACAATTGGGGATAGCATCATCTTAATAGTGTCGAGACGGCCCCACCAAGAAAGGTATAGGGGGTGCCATCTAGAAGTAAGGTCAGACAATTTTTGAGAGCATTTAGTAAGGCATAACGAGATAGTATCTGGGACAGAAGGAGTAATGTGCAAACCAAGATACTTGATATGAGCTGGACTCCAAGTGAAAGTGGATGCAGCAAAATCAGGTTTAAAGGTGAATTTGGTGAGAGGAAGGATTTCGCACTTATCACTATTGAGCTTATAACCAGAGAGATGGGAATATGTGCGAACTTCAGCGAGGAAAGCGGGGATGGAGATAGATGGATTTGAAAGGAAAAGTAAAATGTCATCTGCATAGGCAGCCAATTTAACTTGCGATTGACAAGCAAGAGGGAAGCCATGAATGTTCGGGTTTTGACGTATCCTAGATAAGAAAGGTTCCAGGGCGAGATTAAAAAGAAATGGGGAGAGAGGACAGCCTTGACGGACGCCTCTACCGAGACGGAAAAATGAAGAAATGAGACCATTGGCACAAACCGCAGCTCTAGGGTTTGCATAAAGGAGGGATATAAGGGAAATGAAATTGGGGCCAAATCCAAACCATTTTAACACGGAAAAAAGAAATGACCATTCTACCCTATCAAATGCCTTCTCGGCGTCTAAGGCAATAGCAGCTAAGGAGCCGTTGAATCGTGGGGACTTAGATAAGACATTAAAAAGGAGTCTGGTATTGTCGGAGATAAAACGACCCTTAACAAAACCTGATTGTTCAGGGCCAAGGAGATCTGGAAGGAAAGGATCAAGTCTAATAGCCAAAGATTTAGCATATATTTTATAGTCAATGTTGACAAGGGAGATTGGTCTGTAGTTCTTGCAGTGTTGATGATCCTTGCCCTCCTTCGGTATGATGCAGATGTAAGCATCCGAAAAAGTGCCTAAGGAGGCATCGCTTGTCTTGAAGGAATCAAGAAGGTGAGATAATTTGGGCAATAGAAGGTTTGCAAAGTGTTGGTAAAATTCGACGGTGAAGCCATCTGGGCCGGGAGCCTTATCCTTTTTAAGTGAGTGGAGTGCAGTGCGGAGTTCGGGAATGGTGAGGGGAGTCTCAAGGGAGGTCATGTCAACAGGAAAGGTGGGAGGAGGATGTATGCTGGATAAGAAAGTGGAGATAGAGTGATCAGAGGGTTGGGTGCCAGAGGAATAAAGTGTAGAGTAGAAGTGAGAAAATACCTCCAGGATGTCAGCATCTTTATGTTGCAATACTGAATGGACATCAAAAACAGATTCAATATTCAACTTGTTTTGTTTGACTTTTAAATAATTGGCAAGAATTTTCCCCGCCTTATTTTTCCCACCATAAAATTTCGAACTAGATTTCAGGAGGTACAGGGAGGCATCATCAGTGGATTGTTTATTATAGCTCATTTTTGCAGTGATGAGAGCTGTCAAAGACTCCTGAGTATGAGAAGTATAGTAGGAGTGCTCTAGGAGTTTAATCTGAGACAGAAGATCATTAGTGCGTTGACGAGCAATTTTACGTTTTGCCGCAACATGTCTAAGGATAAAGTCTCTGGCAGCTGCTTTGAAAGCGTCCCAAACAGTGTGAGCAGGCAAGGATGGAGTCTCATTAATAACAAAAAATTCATTAGTGAATTCAATAAAGGAGGCGGTAAATTTGGGATCAGTTAGGAGGGTATTGTTGAAGCGCCATCGTTTAGGACCACTGGATTTGGGTAAAAAATCAATGTTGACCAGGACAGGGGCGTGATCGGAGAAAACAATGGGACCAATCTCCGCTTGGGTCAGGGATTGGGAGATGTGGTGGGAAAGGAATATATAATCAATACGGGATTGGGAGTGATGAACCGGGGAGTAGAACGTAAATTTTTCGTCGGTTGGATGACAAAGTCGCCATGCATCAATTAATTTGTGCTGGGAGATGGCGTGGGTAAAAAGGTTATGGGGTTTATTAGGGACAAATGAAGATTTGGAGCGCCTATCCAAAAAGGGGTCTAATGGTAGGTTACAGTCACCTGCTAAAATGAAATTATCATCTATGCAATCAGTGATACGAGAGGCAAATGCTTTCCAAAAAATAGGATTCCCACCTGTGGGGGCATATACATTAAGCAAAGAGAAAGGGACACCTTTAGAAGAAAGTCGGACAAATAACCACCTGCCCTCAGGATCAAAGTCATAATGTAATACTGAATGAGTAAAATATTTACGGATTAACAAAACAACACCATTTCTTTTGCCATCACCAGGGGCGGAAAAAACCGTACCCACCCAACCTCTGCGGAGTTTAGCAGCCTCACTATCAGTTAAGTGGGTTTCCTGTAAAAAGGCAATATCAACATTGAATTTAGCTAAATGAGAGAGAATCTTTTGCCTCTTAATGGGCGAATGCAAACCTTTAACGTTCCAAGAGACAATACGAACTGACATTAAGAAGATATGAAAGGGGATAGTGCAGAGCAGAAGTGAAGGGAAGCTTCAAAGAATTCGAGAGGGAAAAAATGAAAAAAGGAATGGAAGTAGGAAAGTGTAAGGAAGAAAACATGCAGAGAAGTGCTAAAAGGAGAGAGCGTGAGATAGAAAAATTCAATGAGAAGAGAAAAGAATCGTGTTGGGAAAATAATATGAAAGTGTTGAAGAGAGAAAAAAGTAAGGAGAGGAGTTGATAGAATAGGAGTTAAAGATGATATGTAGAAATGACCAAAAAGGGGGCAGAAAAGTAATAAGAATGATGTCTGAAGGAAAATGAGAAAAGAGGATAAAAGAAGAAAAGAAAAGCAAAGCAAGAGCGGTCGAAAGAAAATAGAGCTCAGAAGAACCTGTAAGAACAAGGAAACAATGAAGACAGAAACTAGCGGTAATGCATGGGACATGTGAACAATGAAGAGATAAAACATGGGGCAGTACTTACAAAAAATGATGAGGGGTGGGTTGTCAACGGACAGGAAACAGAAGGGAATTAACGGAAACGTGAGGGGGGAGGAAAGGCCAACCAACGGAGGACAGGCAAACGGGGTCACGGGACGTTCCACTGGAGGACCATGGCGGAACACAATGAGACGATCTGTGAGGAAAAGAAAAACAGTGAGATTAGAACAAACAAACGGCGAAATAACGGGAAAAAACGCAGGAATGAACAGTTGGAGAATAAAAATAAAGGAGAATAAACTGGGACCAATGAGGTCCTACATTAACTGAGGAACCTGTGGAGACAAGAACATAACGTTATAAGAGCAGCAGAATATCATAAATTCCAGGAACACCAGGCTATACTAGCAACAAAGTCACGGTGGAAATGAAGAAGGAGGGCCAGAGAATTCCATATCAGCCGGACCACAGGAATTGAGGAAACTGCGAAGTCGGAGAGGATCTTCAAAAGTCATAGTCTTGTTGTTATAAGTGACTTTGAATAAACAAGGGTGAAAAAGTCCATATTTGGCTCCAATGGATCGCAGTTCCGCTCTCATGTCAAGAAATGCTTTGCGGCGAGAGGCAGTAGCTTTGGCGTAATCCTGGGCAATAAACAAAGTGGAATCCGACCATTTCAAATGAGGTATTGCTTTAGCTGCGAAAAGAACCTTCAGCAGATCTGTATACTCAAGAAAGTACATTATGACGCCTCTTGGTTTTGTCTCAGGAGAAATACTGGAGGGAGCTCTACCAAGCCTATGTGCGCGCTGTATGTTAAGAGAGGTGCCTTCAGGAAGATGCAGGAGCTTGGGCAAAAAGGACTTGAAGAAGGCAATGGCGTCACTCCCCTCGCAACCTTCCTTCAGGCCGTAAAGACGGAGATTGTTGCGTCTATTCCTGTTTTCAAGATCCTCCACTTGCTTCTGGAGGGTTGTGAGTCTCATATCCATATGTACCGACTTGGTAGCGGCTTCCTGGAGAGTTGACACAGTCTTTTCCACTGCAGAGACTCTGGTGTCCATTAACGACCAGTTGTCAGTCAGAATTTGAAGCTTTGAATTTGTCTCCTCCATAAATGGGCGCAATGCCCGAATTTCCTCAAGGAGAAGCTCCATGGAGACAGCAGATGGTGACTTCGGGGGAGACGGAGGATTGTGTTTCACTCTCTTAGGAGTAGTTTTCGCTCCTGGCAAGAGGGGGGCATCCATTCTGAGAGAAGATTCGCAACTGGAGGAGCCCGCAGAGGCTTCTAATTGAGCCAACGCAGTAAATAGCTTTGAGTTTTTAACAAAGTTGCGTTTAGGGGTTTTGCCGGGACCCTCCGCCATGTAGACTGTAATGAGGAGGAAACCCCAGGAGCGAATAGAGCGGATATATACCACAGGAGTGAGGAAAAACCAACAAAGTGAGTTATAGGAGGAGGTGTAGTTAAATCCAGGACAAGCCAAGAAAAAATGAAAAAGAAATGTGCGCAGTCTGAGCAATACCAAGTGAATAGCAGAGATGTTAGATCATTAGAGTTAGTAGTAAGCGCAAAATGGCCGCCAAAGCTGAGGAAACAGCTGTAAATTGAATAAAAACGAAAAAAATAGTTCCATAGGGAAGATAAAGTCACCTTTCACTGTGATAGCGAAGCGCCGTCATTTCCTGCAATTTTGGGACGTTTTGGTGAAGTATGTCCGCTGCTACAGGCAAAATGCGCGATGAGGGCGCTGTTCAGGAAGGCGTCGGCAGAGGCATCAAGATGGCGGTCGTGGCGGTGGTGGAGCCGCGACCGGAGCAGAATGAAAGTTGCCGGGCGGGGAAGAAGAGCCGGAGAGCAGCGAGGGACTGCTCAAATGCCTGAGGTATTCCGCTGCCGTTTGCGTTGCAGCATGTCTTCAAGGGAAGGCTGGGGCCGCCGAAAGTCCTCGGTGAGAACGGAGCCTCACCCCGAGGCGTCCATCCGTCTTGGGCGCTTAGCCACGCCCCCCCTTCCTGATGCTTTTAAATCAGTGTAAACATATCAGCCACACTTCACTCGCTTTCAACGTTAGCTTTTTTTAAGGCAGATTGTACAGACTTGTGATAGTATATGTGTTTGGCATCGGATGTTTGTTGTGTGGATGTAGGATGGTGGTAGTGTTGGCTTATGTTACTCAATTTATGCTGGTGGGTGCGTAGGCGTAGGATGGTGGGTGTGTTGGCATATGATGGTCATTGAGTTTTTGTGCATATGATTTTAGATGTTCCCTCTCTTTGTCTACTGCTTCCTTTGTATCCCTTCATATTATCTTCACCTCCCTGCAGATCCAAGGCATGACTCTAGCCTCCAGCAGCCGTGCACCTCCCCTGCTTGCTCATTGTGTGCCGCAACTTTCCTGCAGGCCATCTGAGTATTATTTTGCTTCACCCCTCTTGCCCCTCTCTATGCCCTCCCCTCAAGCTTCTCCATGGGCATAATGAGCCTCTGGCCCAGGGCACCGCCTCTGTCTGTTCCTGCTCCCCTGTAGTTCCTCTGCCAATGCAGCCTTATGTGCCCTGCCTCTCTCTGATGCTTCTATAGGCTCCCAGTCCTCCCCTGCAGCACCCTCTGTATGCCCCTTTATTCACTCTCTGTGCCCCTGAAGATCCTCCCTCCACCCCATTTCTTCTGAGGCAGCATAGGTAGGACAGAGGTCCAAGCCCCTGCCTCTCTGTGTATTTCACTGTCTCCGACTACAACCCTTCTGTTTTTCCTGCCTCCCTTGCATCTGCTATTTGTGCCTCTACTCCTTCTAGCACTTCTGTGCCCCATACAGCCCCTCAGTATGGCCCTGCTACCCTTCTGTGTACCGTGTACAACCAGAGAGGCAACCCACCCACCTGAACCAGGGGTAGTGAATAATTGTTCCAAACAGTAGTTCAGGAGACAGAAAATACGTCAGCACATTTTCAAGAAAAATTCAGTGAAGACTGAAAATTAGTTAAGTGAAAAGATGAAATAAAGTAAAAAGAAAAAAAGAAAGAAAAAGAAGAAAAGAATAAAGGGACAAGGGACCAGAAATTACAAATAGTTCATCAAGAAAGATCAACAGGAGTTTTAGAAAAATATCAAAAGTTTATTAATCTAAATAATACACTCATGAGTTAGTTGTTGGTTGCTAAAAATACAATACATCAATAAAAACCAAACAAGTGGCGAACCCTACTTCTGTTCGAATAGAAGGGTTTCAATGTAAACATCAAATTATGATGTGTCGACGGCGTTTCAACCACAGTAGAAATTTGCGGTCATCATCAGGACAAAGAAAACGTAGGAGCGTGAACAATTCTCATAGTTTCTAGGGAATACAGCGAAATAACCACATTCAGTTTGGGTATATTCGTCTGGTTAAAAGGTGGTCAAGTCACTTTTTATAAAAAACAGGTCTACAACCTAAATTGGTCCTGCTGGTCGAGCTCAATCGTTAAGGGCTGTAATATCGAACAGCCTGCCTGGACATAAAAACATAGTCTACTTGTCCAAGGGAAATCTCATTCCATTAATGTGTCCTGCCGAAAATTGCGTGTGTACCAGCATGCTTTTCTCCCATCCCTCCCACCCCCAAATACCCCCAACCCCCTGAAGCCACACATGGCCCCAGCTCTATGGAAAGGCTTTGTTATATTACACCCCTCAGGGGCGTAACACAGGCCCCCGCAGCCCACGCGGTGCGGGGGGGGCCCTAGCTCCAAGAGGCCCCCTCGGCAAACCAGTCGCTAACATCTTGGCATGCCCACTTTGCATGTCATTAGTCATAAATATCTCTGACATGCAAAGCGGGGCCCAAGATGGTCGCTATCTCCTACTAGCTGTCGCTAACTGGTGTTAGCGACAGCTAGGTAATAGGGAGATCATTTTATCTCCGCTTTCTTGGCTTTTAAAGCCAAAAAAGTGGAGATAAATCCCTTGATAATATGCCCCACAGTGTCATATAACTGGTGTTATAGGAGAGCAAGGGATTCTTCCTAGGATAGCATTCCTGCAGTCCATACTTTAAATAATGAGGATCTTTTAGTTTAAAAATGCAGTTGTAATAGGGAAACTCTTTCACTGGACTCTGTAAACCTTATTTTCATCCTATTCTTAATGATAGCCCTCAAACCACTCTGTAGAGTGTTGCCATTTTTAAGAGCATCTACGATTATCTGCCACTAGAGGCCCAAATTATGCAGGAATGTTCTCAAAATTATGCGGTAAGAAAAGGCAAATTATGAAACACTATGCAGCAAATTGTAAGAAATTGATTTGCTGGTTGAGGGAGTTAAAATTCTACTCAAGTAAGAATTACAGTTCTCGTCAGGGTGAAGTTACAAGAAAAGCCTAAATTAAACAATGCTTATCCCTCTGGTAGGTTGGCACAGAGCAGTCAGGCTTAACATAGAGGCAATGTGTAAAGTATTTGTGCATCACTTAAAACAGTATTAAAATGACAACACTACACAAAAAGTACCCCATATACAAATTAGGAAAACTAAGTAGATTTTAATAAATAAAACAAAATGAAAGCAACAAAAATCCAATCAGTAGAAAGGAAGATTATCAATTGTAAACATTTTAGTGAAAATAATGCCATAAAGCGCCAACTTTGGATATTTGGGCATGCTAAACTGGGACAAAGTCATAGGTTCAGGCTGACCGTGATGGGGCATTGGCCAACTACAGGGACCCAGTTAGGCCCACTGTCGAGAGTACCTTCAATCCTGGTTGCGAAGAGTTCCTTAGAGGATGCGACATGCAGCTAAGGTTATGAATCGGTTCCGAGGATTTCCTAGGCTGCGGTGCAAGATCCTGCATCATTGTCAAGGATCCCCTCAAAGAGAGCTGGAGATGTGAAGTACGACATCATCATCAAGGTTCCCGTAGATGAGTGGCTTGCGATGGGAGGGTCTGTGTTGGCTATCAGCCGTGCAGCATCTGTTCCAATGGGATTTTGGGTTGTGATGTGAAGTCCCTGCCTTGTGAAAGTCCACAATGCAAGCGCTGTGTCAGTTCTCCTCAAGATTACTCCGCAGAGGAGATGCATCAGTTCTGCTGGATCTACAGATACGCTGGCAGAAAACCTTCAGGCCCACTTCCAAGGGTCCAGGACAGGGTTGGAACCACTTGACTGGGTAGGACTCACAGATGGTAGAGCTCAGGTGCTAGGTTCAAGTTTGTCCGAGCCTTCTGTTCCCCTGGAGGACAGTCAACTAGCCCTTGCGGTGGTCACTCTTATGTTCTGGGTTCAACTGATGCCACCCAGGCAAGAGGGCAGTAGGGAGTAGGGAGTAGGTCAGCACCTTTTCAGGGCAGCAGTCCAGCAGAGAGGCACTCCTTTCAAAAGCATAGTAGTCCTACTTCCTGACAGAGTCCATAGATCCACCAGAAGTTTTCTGAAGATGTTGGTGTTTCAGGATCAATAATTACACCAGGTGCCTTCTTTGAAGTGAGAGAAGCTTCTACAGGTTTCCCTTTGAAGTGCACATGTTTCCTGCCTCCCCTGCCCTGGCTCCAGACTTATAACAGGGGGTATGCAGACCTTTGTGTGGAGGCAGGACACAGCCCATTGAAGTGCAAGTTGGTCTGTGCCCTGCTCTGCCCTCCCATCCTGTCACTGAAGGCCCATAAAGGCACACCTAAGCCATCTATTGTGTGTGGCTGTCTAGGAGGAATACATAAAGGCCACCTATCAGCTACACGAACTCATGTGACGTAGAGACAGGCTGCAGTCATTAAATGGCAAAGACAGGAAAATGGCAACTTTCTAAAAGCGGCATTTTCAAAACTGTATTTTAAAACCCTACTGCACCACAAGAGAGAAGTTTCCTTTTCAATTCCAAAGAGACCAAACATAAACTGGTACCTGTTCCCAATTTGAAGATACTGCTTATTAAATGCACTAAGGTAACTCAAATGTTGTCCTATGTAGTAGTTGAGAGTCGTAATTTTTCACTACCAGAACAAGTAAAACATGTCCAACTTTTTAAATACACTGCACTCTGCAGTCTGGGCTGGCTGGGGCCTACACAAGGGGTGACTAATATGTGTTAAAAGTAAGGTTTGGGCCTAGCAATTGTTTTCTTTCACAAAGTCTGCATGACAATTTAAAACTGCACACACAGGCTGCAATGGCATACCTCAGACATGTTTAAAGGGCTACTTATGTAGGCGACACAGTTACTGCCACTTTACCAGGGACTTGCAAATAAATAAAATATGCCAATTGGATGTAAGCTAATTCTATCATGTTTTAGAGGGAGAGCACATGCACCTTAGCACTGGGTAGCAGTGGTAAAGTCTGTGGAGTCCTAAGGCCAGCAAAAATAAGAGGGGTGAAGGCAAAAGTTTGGGGGAAGACCACCCAAAGGCTGACAGATCTAACACACACCCTCTAGTGATATAATTTTTATGCAGCTGAAACAAATCTTGCAAATGATGTGCCAAGGGTGGTAAATACAAACATCGAAACTACAGAATGACTTAATTCCATGACATTGAGCATTGCCCAATGTTTTTTCAACAATCTATTCATTAAAGGTAAACAAAACATTAACATTCTAACTTCAATCTGTGCCCATTTATGTCTACACCTTTAATAAAACTTCATCAACAATCTCTACCTTCTATAGATATATATAATACTAGCAGCCCGTCCCGACGTTGTCCGGGTAAGAAAAGTAATGTGTTAAATGTTAGTAATTGTGAAAGATTCTTTATTGCAATATTTCACGGTACACAACGTTTTTTGTTTCATTTACAGTGAGTGGTAGTGCTAGAACGCCTTTCTCCTAATTAGTGTGACTGTTGTAATTGAAATGCGGTTAATGACAATGCGAGTGAATTCGTAGCGTCACAAGTCCATGTCTCGTTTCCCTTGGCTAGCCCCCAATGAGAACGTGCGTGTTTGACAAATGCCTAAAGCTTTTTAAGAGTTATCGCCGCAAGTAGTGTGAGACTTCTGAGTAATGTAGCGTGATTGGTCGTTTGGCAAAGCCGCGCCCCTTTCTTGAACCCTGACCCCTGTGACAACGAACACGTAGTGAAATGGGCTGTGACGTATTTGTTTGAAATCCGCGCCCCTTTATCCGCGCCATTTAGTTTGTGAGAAGGCGTTTGACTACAATTTATTATTGATGTCTTCATTATGCCAATTAAGTATTGTGACTGTTGCGAGTAAAGTTTTGAAAATGTTAGTGGCGAGTAAATTCTTAGCTTCACAAGGCCGTGCCTCTTTTACTTCTTCCAGCCCCCATGACAATGTGCGTGTGTGTCCAATGCTGAAATCTATTGAAACGTGCGTCCCTTTCTTGAAGGTGAAATTTATTGAAACGTGCGTCCCTTTCTTGAAGCCTGCCCGATGTATGTGTTTAAAAGCCACGCCCCTATAGCCGTGCACCTTTCTTTAAGCCTGGCCCCTGTGCATACATAACGGGTATTATTTGTCTAAGATGCGCCCCTTTGTTTATGGCAGCACCGGCCACTGTGATAACGCTTACTTGGAGAAAGCCGTGAATGTAGCGCCGAGTGGTTTTGCAATCGTTTCTGTCTGCCATGTAAGTCGCTGCCCATGTCACAGAGTGAAGTTCGTGCTTTTTGGGGCATGCCCCTCTGACAATGTTGCCGCCCATATGTTTACTTTGACACGCCCACGCTACTCACTAACAGCAGAACAACGCCCACAAGGAACTACTTTACCCCTAATGTTGTTTGACCTATGTAATGTACATGGTGCCCAGATGTATAGCCTATGTCCATTTCCTCAAACTCCACTTTACAACGCTGTATTGGGTGTTGTGATTGGTGCTGTACTTCTGGAGTTTACCCGCCTCAAAGGTTTCAGCTCTCTCTTTATAATAGTAGTATAGATTATAATAGTAGTATAGATGTTAGTTAACAATCCCAAAAGTGAGTGCTCTGCGTTTGCAATTTGAAGCAGGCTGGGTTCAGGCCACATGGCACAGCAAAATACAATGCACAGCTGGGGTTGCCTGTGAGGGCATTAGATGCAGGATCTGGCCATAGATCTGATACTGCAGGCAAGCATAAACCAAGCTGCCTACATTTGAAAGCCATCTGCAGTGGCAGTTGTCTGCCCTGGTTTGACCCCCATAGCAGGTTGGATGGAGGGCCTGCTTGTATGCTAGGCACCGTGACCAAACATGCTGGGTAGAATAAACCATGCTGCGTAGAATCAAACAAGGGGGTTGGTTGCTGTTGGCTGAAGGCCGGTGCTGTAGGAAAGGGTTTGCTTTAATATAGGTTGACTGTAGTATAAGAATAAAAAACTGAAAATTACTGAAGAAAGGCAGTGAACGTGAAGGTTTGGTTATGGTTGGTCATTTTACATAAATTAATGTTTAAAAAACTCTCAACCACTTGACTGCTAATCTTTTCCCCCCTTTTTAAGCCCTTTTTAGATGTTTGGGGTAGTTCACACTTACACCTTCATACGTTTATTTTAATTTTATTTTACTTTGAAAAGTTTTATAAAGTGCTGGCTAGACCCTGAGGTATGAGAGTGCTTTACATGAGGTACATAGTTGCATTGCTTACATAGTTACATCAGTTGCTGGAGCGTCGCTCAACATAGAAAGGGAAACAGTATAACATAGTAACATGAGTGACAATAGCATAGCATAGCATTAGAAAGAAACCAGCAAAGGGGAAAATACTTCAGGGGACACAGAAAAGTCAGGCTGGAAAAGGGGAGGCAGACAGAGAGTCATGAAGGGAGGAGGCAGGAGAGGGAAAAGAAACACAATGGGGAGACAAGGAGAACAATGTTCGATGTCTGGCGGGGTAGGTGATGACGGAGGGGTGAACCAGAGCCAACTCCTCTATAGCTGCATAGGACAGCTCCATCAGGCATCGGCCAAGGTTGCTCGGGTCCCGCAGTATGAACAGACAGTTATGAGGATAAGTGAGAAACAGGTTACAAATGACATCAGTTACAAGGGCATGTTACACAGATGTTACTAGAGCATAGAATAGCATAGAATAGCACCAACACATAGAAAAAACAATGTTACACGGTCATATGAGTAAATAGGGTATTACATAACAGAGACACATATTCTAGGGGCATAGAAGGTAAGGGTGAAAAGAAAAAGGGATAAGGAATGCAGCTCGGGTCAGGCAGACCAGCAAGGGGACAGCCACTGGGATGGGAGGCAGCCACAGGAATACATGTTTTCCGCAAAAGGCATCAATGCCAAATTTGTGTTCTAAAGGTACCAAGGTCTGTAAATTCCTCTGGCTTGAGGGAACCAGGAAAATAGCCAAAATATTTTCTTTTTTCGGGGTGGGGGGGGGGGAATGAGGATAAGTGCTGTGCAAGAAAGTGTATATTTTTTCTCTAAAACTCGCATCAATATTCCAAGAGAAGAGACGGCCTACCGACTAGACAGGAAAAACATCCAACGGGAGGCTACCAGTGAGCTATTTATGGAAAGGGGCGAACCTTGCGCCCCGTTTTGACTCAACAGATGTCACTATCTCCCTGTGGCAGATGGCATTGGTGGTCATGGGTGGGGGGTGGAGAGCAAGCAAGCTACACCCCTGTAGTACACATTGCATCTTAGCACTCTGGTTCTCCAGAGGGGTTTTGACAAATGGGATCTTATAGGCCTGTCCAGAGTGGGAAATTTGTGGAGAAATTGCGAGGTGCTCCCCAACTCGGAACTGCAAAACAACTACCAGTTAGCGCCCATGGATGCCTAAAGATACTTGCAGGACCACCATACCCTGTATAAAGCAATCCCTAGGCGGGACAGCCTTCCTGAGTACTCCCCTTTGAAGTACAGATTACTCAATGGCAACTTATCCAAAACCATATAAAAAATTGTTAAATAATTACCCCAACACTCTTATCTGACTGAGGGAGGCCCGAAAGAGAGAACCAGGTAGTATATAGGAGGACCAGTGCCCGAGGCCTTGGCTTCCTCACGTGAGGTGGCCATATGCTTGTGCTTCCTTCCCATACAACACCAAATCCTTCACAGGAGCTATTACACAGCTACAACACTATTGAAAGTAGGTAAAGTAGATGCGTCTCTGCCCCAAAAGGTGTGGACAAGTAAGTGCATTCTACCATATGACCAAGGACTGTCCAGTGTTACTAGGTATTGGGCGGTAGTTGTGATTTAACAAAAGAAGAAATTAATCAAACAGTGAAAGAAACATACACCCCCCGCCCCCCAAGCTTGATCTGTTATCTATTTGGATCTTGGTTATTAGGGTTTCGTTCTAGGGAAAATCAATTCATTCTTCAGTTTTCCGGATGTATGTTTCTTTCTTTTTTGCAGGAAGGTCAAGTCCAACAGTATGTTTAAAAGACTTGAACTCTTTATAATAAACTTGCAGCTCTTTGACCACTTTCTCTCGCAAAATGGTCTTTAAAATACACCACCCTCGTTTTAGGGGAGAGTCCCCACAAAAATAATAACTTTTAAGAGTTAAGCTTGTTCACTCTGTGCAGTTTGAGATGTTAATTTATTCCCCACCACTACTGCACTTCACCAGCTGCCACTGCAGTGGCATAGCTAGACCTTTAGCTGCCCGTGGTGGTACTTACATTTGCCACCCAGCGACAGCCACAGGTAAGAGCGGGGGTGGCTGGCGATCTCTCGTGACGGCCCCAGGTAACAAAGGATAGGTGCTGATGATCCCAGCTTATGTCGCCACAGGTAAGGGGGGATGCTGCCACCCCCAAATCTTGTGCTTCCGGGGGTGGACCACCCACCCCCCAGCTATGCTACAGTTCCACTGCCCCTTGACTCTAAAAAGAGTGTATGTACTGAACAGCACCTCAGATACAGGAAGTCCCTCTCCCATTGTTAGGTTAGGTGGGTCTTTGGGCTTTCCCGCTGAGTCTGCAAGCATTGTATGTTTGGTTCCCCTTCTGTTCACCCTAAGACCACATTTTTTTTTTAATTAAGTTTTATTAAACATATGCATCTTACAATCCATCATCAATAGACATGGCAAAAAAGCAAAAAAAAACAATGCATGGCTGAATCATCAGTGTCAATCAGGTACAGCATATCAGCGTTGTAAATAATACAATAAGGTAACACGCTCAATCATGCATTAATCACACATCCGAGTTCTGTGGGGACTTATTTTGCTCAACTCTCAAGTACTGTAGCAACGGTTCTCAGATATCATGTAGCTTAGAGGCAGTAGGCGGTTCCTCCGCATAGAGTACCAAGTTATCGCAGAAGGCCACCAGATCCCGAAGCCACCATGTTGTCGAATGGTCCAGCTGCGTTTTCCCACATCATCGCTAAACACCTCCTAGCCATGAGTAGAGCAATTCTGACCAATTTACCCACAGCACCATTCAACGATGGTACAGGACCCAGTAGGCACACATGTGGTGCGCATTGTAGTTTGAGGCTGATTTTTTGAAAATCACACCCTCCCAGAACAGTGCCACCTTACGGCATTCTCAAGAAAGATGCCAGAAGTCAGCACCAGTCACGCCACACCTCTTAATCAGATCAGTGTCTTTGAGCTCACATTTGAAAGAGCTTGTGTGGGGTATAATACACTTGGTGTATATATTTGAAGTGAATTATCCGGAGATTACTGTTGGATGTGAGGGCCCCCGTTAGCTGACAACAATACTCCCAGTCCCTAGGAGTAAGCGGCGGAATCAAGCGGTCATTCCACTTGTCTAAACTGTTATCATGTGCCATTTGTTTCTCCTCCCTAGCAGAGCTGTATAATTTGGTAAGGAGTTTGTGACGCGTGTGGCTGACCAGTAGGGTGTGTAGGGTTTGTAACGTCAGAGACTCTGCAGGGAAGGCACGGTAATGAGCTTATATCGCCTTTTTAAGTCTGTGGAATTAAAATATGAATAGAGGTGTTTTATTCGTTATGAAACTTAAGTCGCTGTCAGTCAGAAAGACCCCATTTGGAAACAAGTCTTGCATCTTAACTAGTCCCACTTGCTACAGAACATATAGAGCCCCTGCGTCATGTGTCACTGATAATTTTGAATGATATGCTAGTGGCAAAAGGGGAGAGTACAGCGGTAATTTCCAGGCTATGCGACCCAAAGCCTGCCAGGCCCCTATTGTTGCGTCCACTGTGTTGATCTCAGAGCGTGGAGTCTGTCGTCTGCAGTGTGTCAACTTAGACCTCAGAAGGATGGGATGGGCGTCCCCATGCTCCACTGCTACATGTGGGATGAATTTGTGTGTGCCGAGCCAGTAGTGTGCGTATTGTGCGTGAGCACACAGATAATATAAATAAAAATCTGGCACACTAAATCCACAATGTTTGTAATCCAGTGTTAGTGTTTCCCAACTCACCCGGGCCTGCTAGCTTCCCCAGACAAGCCTAAGGAGCAGGGATCGCACTAGTTTAAAAAAATGTTTTGTGAGAGGGATCAGAATGTTGCTGTATAGATATAAAAATTGGGGCTGCACCACCATTTTAATTAGAGCAATACCGTCGGCCAGAGAGAGGGGTAGTTTCACCCATTTGTCTACCTGTTGCTCTAGTTTCGCATATGCAGGGCCATAGTTTTCGCCTATAACCAAGTGTGGATCTCTGTGTACCCATACCCCGAGATATTACACGGGATCCGTTGCCCATTCTAGCGGGAAGTCTGCTTCATACGGAAGGGTGCATTCTGTCAGCGGGACCACCACCGATTTGGACCAGTTAATCTGTAGGCCGGAGAACAGCCCAAAGCGGACATATTCACAGAGTATTGGCGCAATGTAGGTGTGCAGTTAACGTATAAAAAGCAACATGTCGTCCCCATAAAGGGAAATGTTGACAGGACGATGCACAAACCGCAGAGCCAAGGCACGGTGCCACTGCCTAACAATACAGGCAAGAGGCTCCAGCATCAGCACATAAAGAAGGGGCAAGAGGGGACAGCCCTGCATCGTTCCTCTGGTAATATTGATGGGGTCGGACCTGCTACCCTCCACCCTGACACAGGCCATCGGTTCAGTGTATAAGAGCCATATCCATTGGATAAACATGGGGGGAAAGCCCATATGACGCAAGGTGTTAAAAAGATAACTCCACTCTATGGAGTCAAATGCCTTGGCGGCATCCAACATCATGGCCCCCGCCTGCAGACCTGAGTCAAGGAGATGAAACATGGCGAAAAGAGTTCGCAGGTTGTGTGAGGTGGATCTAGTCGGAATAAAGCCGGATTGATCTGGTAGGACCAGACCCTGCAAAAGTGGCTGTACCTGGATTGCTAAAATCATCTCCAATATCTTGGCGTCTGTGTTAATAAGCTGCGTTGGTCTATATGAGTCGCATCTATGTGGTGGCTTGTCTTTATTGATTAGCACAATGATTAGGGCTTCTCGAAGAGTAGGAGGTCATTTACCAGAGTCATATGCCTCGGCGTACATTTCTAGTAGGAGGGGCGTAAGTTCCTCTGCAAATTCATTATAAAATTCACTAGGGAATCCATTGGGACCAGGGGGCTTTTTGTTTGGGAGGGACTTAATCGCTGCGCAAAACTCTTCTTCCGTTATCAGTTGGCTCAGAAACTCTCTTTGACCGTCCGATAGCCAGGAGATGGCAATGTCTTCAAAATATGTATCTAAGTCGTCATCGTCAGTCACTCCTTATGTGGTGTATAGTTCGGCGTATGTCATGCGGAATTGTGCCAGAATCCCGGGTGTGGTGTAGTGATCACAGCCAGCATCATCAGTAATCTTGGTAATAAAGTGACGTTGCAGCTGATCTTTAATCTTGTGTGCCAGGTGTCGTCCCGGTCACCCTCCCTCCTCATATGCACGGGCAACGTGTCTTCTAGCAAGGTATTTGATCTCCCACTCTGCTAACTCAGTGTATTCCAGTTTGATCTCCCTGATCGAAGCCAGCATCCGAACACATGACGAGGACTCATATGCGCGTTCAAGGTTAAGTAGTTTGGATTCAAGTGTAGTGAGCTGTCCCCGTAGGTCTGTCACAATACTGGCAGCAGTGCTTATGCAGGTGCCAAGAATACTCACTTTGAAGGCCTCCCAGAGAGTGTTCGCGCTGTCAACCGAACCCTTGTTGTGGGAAAAATATTGTGTGATGGCATCTCGGATAGTAGTGACATAGAGAGAATCTAGCAAGGCCTCCATACGGAGTCGCCAAGGGAATGAACGGTGGGTAGTATGTGGAAACTGCAGTGTGATGCAGACTGGATTGTGATCGACTAGGGTGAGGGGCAGTCCCTCCACCCGAGACACCGAGCCTCCCACAGATTCGCTCAGTAGCTAATAATCTAAGCGAGACCATGCACTGTGGAAACATGTGTGCCCTCCCGCCTGTCCCAATTCCTGTAACGCTAGACATCCATCAATCCTAGCTCAGCCATACCATCATTAATGACCTGGGCTGTTCTAGGGGACTGCCCTCTTCTGCCACTGGCTTTATCTTTGTTGGGACCTAGATGTGTGTTGAAGTCTCCTCCCCTTAGGATCACAGCTTCAGGCCTGGCCCGCAGTATAGAAATGATGTGCTTGAAGAGGGTAGGGTCATCAATGGTAGGACCATATGTGTTTACAATGGTGACTAAGCTACCTGCTAGTTTCCCATGCACCATGACAAAACGCCCCGTGTCGTCAATGTAAGTTTTGAGCAAGGCAAACAGGACATTCTTCCTAAGCATTGTGAGTATCCCTCGTGGGTAAGAAGAGTAGGAGGATGCCAGTCTATAGCCAGCCCATTTTGAGGCAGTGCGGTCATCGGATTGTGGGCTCAGGTGCGTTTCCTGCAATAGGGCAATCGTGATATTGTGGTGGTCTAAATATGGAAACACCTGACATATATATTTAGGTGAATTAAGCCCCGGACATTCCATGTTAGAGAATTATTTACAGAGTGAGCAGCGTGCAAATCAAACACATATTATATCTTGAGCATGATATCTCCACAATATGAAAAAATAAAAAGTATTTTAACAAAAAAAAACAGGAATCTTAACCAGTCCTGATAATATAACGTGTGGCAGTCACTTTACAGACACTGTTGAACCTTGAGCTGCACTTACTATAATACGATTGTGCTAAATTCATCTGAATTTTCAATTAGAAGTTACAGTCTAACTTTATATTAGAAATAAGAGATGATATATTTTACACAGTATTACAATAATTTCCCCTTCAGTAATAATATGCTCTACAGGCTCTGGAGTCACCATGGGCATCATGTTTGCACCCTTTTAAGCCACACTCTTTACAGAGGGATATAATTTAAAGTGGGTGTGAAAAGAATAAATGGAAGAATTCATCAAACAAATTGGACAAAGGCAACTGTGCACATCAATCATCTTATACATACATCTTTCATTAACACACTCATCTATTATTTCATTTTTCTATTGATGAAAGCTTTGAACTCTCCTTACAGTCTCGTATCCAACTTTTCACCCTTATCATGAGTCACTATAACATGTAAAGTGTTAATGTTTATGTGATTGCACCTGATTACCATGTCCGTAAAGGAGTGTGTTGTAGAGTGTTGTGTTGGATTATCTTCTCTCTGATAAAAGCAAAAGAAAATGTTTGTTTTTAATTGATGACTTGCTTGCAATAAAGTACATAAATCCTGAACAAAAAAAAAAGAAGGATCTGAAGGTCCTGGAATGCACAAAGGGATGCAGTGTTCCATTGCTCAATCATATTTATTTATTGATAATAGATTCACAAATCCCCATAGATATGGCTCAGCAGAGGATTTGCTGAAACATAGGTAAGATAACTCTAGAATGTAACATTCTGCGGTCCACATGCCACCATCTTTTAATGTGAAAATATCATACACATTGAACTGAATTATATCACACCACATCTAGGTTTGCACTTCATGTACACCATAACACGCTTACTGATGCTCATAGACAATATTTTTGAATTAAGGCCACTGGAATGTTTTGGTTTGCGATTCGGTATTAGGAAGGGGCATGTTTAGGACGTCCTTTCCTAATAACAAATTGCATTGGTATGAGTGAATGTTTTGACACCGAAATGCGGTTGCAAAAAATTCTCATTTTACCACCTAATTCCATTAGGGTAACACTTTCACAAATAGGAAGGGGTCCCTTCCAGATACGGCGGCTGCCGGGAAGCAGCAGTGGGCAGGTTGGGGAAAGGGGCCGGGGGATCACTTAAAAAAAAAAATTCACTGCCGCCTCAGTGTTGTGATTGGTCTGAGCGCCACTATATGGCACTCAGCCAGGGGCTGTAGGGGTGGGCATGTTCTCCATTCAGGCTGTAATGCAGTCTGCATGGAGATGTGGGCATGACTGTTTTGGGCGTCTCAAGAAGGCAGACCAAACAGTCATTGGGCACTTAGGAGGGTTGTACCCCACTCAGCCCATGCTCTTTAGCCCGCCCCACCCCTTCACACAAGCTGCCGCAGCAGGACGACAAGATAAAATGATAATAATATTAGTTATTATCATTTTATTTGTTCCTCTTTTTTGCTGCTTCGAGGTAGTGGAGCCACGCTCCTCCGCCTTAGCGGAAAAATAACACTTTTTCTTTAAAGAAAAGATTACTATATTTTGGGTGAAAATTGAAAGCGAGGTTCTATCTTGTATGTAAAGGTCACACAAGAGAGTTACCAGGGTACAGTTTTGAGGAGAAATAAATGTCTTCTGCAACATTATTGTGTGTGTACCAGTTGTTGAAGAAAATACGCTAATGGTGTAAAATTTCACAGTCATGAAATATGGGAACCTTTGTGAAATAATGAAAGCATTTGTTGCATGATGAAAATTTCACACACATCTAGTTTCAAAGTTAAGTGTTATGATCTACCCTAAGCTCAATTCACATACACGAGTGATAATGAATAGTATTTTACAAAAAATAAAACGAATTTTCTATCAGAGTTATCTTTCCACCAGAAATAAATGCTTTGAACTATAAAGTCTATTGCTGCAAATTAGCGTTCTACAACCCCCCGCATTCTACGACCTAGCGCGTTCTACAACCCGGTGCGTTCTATGACCCGCAATAGAGAGCAAAACTGTGTTGCTATCAGCGATCTCTCTGAGACAATCATACTCTAGCATATGGCAGCTAAGTCACAGCTGCCTCTTCAGAGCCACTAATATCTTTCTTTTAGAGCACATATTTAAAATACACAGGCGGGTGGTGACATAAAAAAGAGAACATATGGCAAAGTGTTTGCCATTGTGGAACGCAAACAGCTCTTTTAATCAAGGTATCAGACATGAGATGTTGCAATTATTAGTTCCAATCTATTTATCTTGGTGTTATCTATTCCAGGGTTTGCATACAAACGTTCACTCACTGTTGCTAGTGGGAACTATAACCATTCATTTAATCTTGAAGCTAGATTAACAAATATTAATCATGGGTTATAGGACAAGGAGAGTCCAGTGGTTGCTGGTGGATGCCCCAAGGGGCATGATATCTATAGCCTTGCATCAAGCTTTGCTTTTACCTGAGGTGGTGGAAATGGCATTTTAATGATGAGTTCAGAATCAGTTTTTGCAAAATACTGAAAGATTTCTGAAAGCTGTCTCATCTACCAATCATGTGTTGTGGTGTAGACGGTTTTCTTTGTTTCCTGTAGAGATCTGAAAGGCAAATGAGTCAGCTTATAGGGTGGACAGGGCTGCACTGGGCATTCTATGTGGCTGGACACATGGAGGCCTGGCTTTCCGGCCTTGCATGCATTAAAGTACCGCAAGTTCTGTACTTTCTTCAGGCTTAGATCCCATCTGTATCTTCAGCCAGCTGCTATACCAACAAACCTCTGTGGGGTTCATTTACAAGCCCCTTGCGCTGCCGAATGACACTTTTAATGATGATCCAGCGACACACACTGCAGAGCCATATCTACAAGGCCAATAAAGCCACCCTGCGTGGATTTTCATGGCCTCATAGATATGGTGTGAGGTAACGCAGTGCAAGACGCTGTGTTGCCTCACATAGCCATAGGCAGGAGGTCCATTGGCATTACGGTTGGTGTTCTGACATAACACCCTTGGCATCTGACACATTCCCCGATTTACAACATGCTGTAAACCTGGTGAAAGTGTCAAAAGCCGACGCCTCTCCAGGAGTGGCATAATGGTTGTTTTTGTAAAGGAAGGTGTCCCTTCTCACACAAATACAAACTGATTTCAATGCAGGCACCCTTGCACCATGGCGCAAGGGTGCCTGTTTTGGCACTAGGCAGCCATTTGCTCATGCACCGTATCTCATAGATACAGATCAGTCCTGTCCTTTTCTTTTGACATAGGACAGCGTAGCAGGAATGCTGCCCCTATGACAGAAATAAGTCAATGAGGCCCTGAATCCTTACCATCACAGCTCTTTCTAAGGTATTGGAATGGGAGGGCAGTATGGAGATAGGCCAAAAATGCGTTCTTGTCATATGGATCCCAAGTGGGTTTTTCAGGAGTGGAGATACAATTGCTCTTTCCCCGGCCAATGGAACAATGCCTATAGCCAGAGAGCAGTTAAATACAGAATTGACAGATGCAGAAATAGGTAGGAGAATGAGGTGAGCAGGGCAAGAGTCAGTAGGTGAACCACAGGGACAACAGGTAGTCATAATGTCTGAAATATCTTGGACAGACATAGTTACGAACTTCCGTTCCAATGTAGTGGTTCCTATGCAGTGATAACACATTGGGAGCATTGTAAGCCCTATCACTGACTGATCCAATCCCAGCATTCCATACAGAATGCTGATCCATAGAAATACTCTCATTTTTTAAATAACATTCATAGAAATACACAAGTAAGAAAATCATGCTGGGCACCGGCAACAATGCGAAATGATTAATGCACATGCCATATATTCATTATACGTCTATTAATGCAGGACATATAGAGTTCCCGCCACCCTACTAAAACAATAGTCTTTGATTAATTATGGCCAAACACTGGCGCTGTCACTGATTTATTATTCCAGGTCTATCTAGTGGAAGTCAATTGACTCGCGCCACCCTGTTTGTTCCTGTTGCCTAGTTTGCTGACAAATTGTAATCATAGCATGGTCATATTCACCAAATTAAGATGTATAACCTCTTAGAACACTTAATGAGTATAATAAAAATGTAGTTGCAGCCAACAAAGTAGGCACAAAACAGAGGTTGGCCGACATGTTGCTTAGATATACACTTTGCTGCAGGTGGCCTAGTCCACCATTTTGTTTTTTGGTTCTAACCTCGTAAGTTAATCATATGTACATTTGAAAGCAAACATGTAAACACTTGCCTTAATAAAAGTATCCAGTCCGGCGTCAGCTTCGCAGTACAGTGTGATTCCTTGAATTACAGTCTTATCAATAGTAACTAGAGCAAACTTCAAATTTCATAAACCTAGGCAAGAGATTAATTCAGGGAAAGACAGGATGACAAACATTCATAAAGGGGCAATGGTCCCTTGGGGACCCCTTCCTATTTGCAAACGGATTAACCTAATGGAAGTAGCAGATAAAATGCAAATGTTTTGCGACTGCATTTCGGTGTCAAAAACATTCACACATACCATTGCGATTAGTTATTAGGAAGGAACGCCCTGAACATGCCACATTCTAGTACCGAATCGCAAACCCAGATTTCCGATTCGGTAACATGTTACTGAATCTCAATTGGACCTTTGTACATGAAAAAAAAATGCCTTGTTGCATTTGCAAATGGCTTGATTCTGTGATTTGGACCATTTGCAAACGTAGAAAAGCTTTGCGCATCTGGTCCTAAATATCCATGCTTGCTGAAACATGCTAGGCAAACTGCTGACTACTACAATAAGGTACGACTATAAAGCAGATAGAAAAAGTTTTCAGATATTTCCTTAATAAAGTAGATTTCATTTAGATCAACATGCTAAATAGAATAAATCCCAATCTTTCACTTGCATAACTGAAAACACTAAATCCCTGTGCAACAAATTACAAATGTATGCAGATGCAATTGAAAATGCTAAATTTGCCTACTTATCTGCATGAGTTCCAGAAATGCTAAGCAAAAGGGTATGAACAGACCTCAAAACTCTATTAGAGGCATGGAACCAATTTATTGAAATTTGAGTTATATGAGCACTATTTTGAAGCCTGAGTGACAAGCTGCATAGTAGATTTTTGAACAAGTTGAAGATGGTACAATAGCAGTTTTGAAGAGGCTAAATAGATGTTATTTCTATAATCCAGCCAACCCAGGATCAAAACATTTATATCTGTCACATGATGTACTGGATCTGTAAAAAGGCCTTAGAGATTCATTCTAAACAGCAAAATCAGGTTTTAGAGTCAATATTGACCTGGGTTTTAAAGTCAGGTTAGCATCATTCTGGATCCCGAGGTTACAAACTGACCAGATAGCGGTAGAGAGATGCCCATTGTCTCAGACGACTCTAGAAGTTTGGAAGAGGCAGCTTGTGAAGGCACTAACAGCAGGTCAGTTTTGCCCAGATTATTTTTCGTATAATTGTCCACCCGGAAATGTCATAGTTGTATTGATTAATCTGAAAATCTACAAATAAGATGGGTGTCTGCAGCATGCATATGAAATAAGGTTCCAAAAGCATTGAGCAATTTGTCTAAAGGAAATATGTAGATTATAAATTAAATAGGTGATACAATGGAACCTTTTGGGACACCCCCAAGGACGTCCTAGGCCCAGCTCTCCCTTTGCTGCTGCATTGCTCTTGTACCTGTCTTCTCCCTGCTTTTCCTTAGTTTAAACTGCCTTATATTTGTTTTTTCCCCTGTTTTTGAATGCCTTCTCCTTGCTTTTCCCACATTATCACTGCTTTCTCCTTGCTTTTTCCCTGTTTTTTGAGTGCCTTCTCCTGACCTTTCGCTTGTCTTCACTTCCTTCTCCTTGCTTTTTTCTCCGTTTTTTTCGGCGCCTTCTCTTTCCAAAGGGCCCTCAAGACCTGGCTGTTCGAATGGGCCCTGCAAGCACCTAGATACCCTGTTGGTGTTTAGCCTTGCTTTACAAATCCTGATTGATTGATCTGAGGTTCTTTAAGGTCAAACAAAATGAATGAGCTGTCACAATCTGTTTGCATTATAATAGAAATTAGATAATCCATTTCAAGACTGTTCCAGAAATACCTATGTCATCAAGCATTGAAAATAATGTGGATGTGCTTCTACCCAATGATGGCTACAAAGAATGTGTTCATTCGACATACCTTGATAGTTGGACAAACACAGTATTTCCAGGATATTACAAGAAAAAGGATGAATGAGATGCTCTGGTAGTTGCATGGTACCTTTGGGTCCAAGGAGGATTGTTTTGAGTGGTTTCACCACAGACGTCTTCCAAAAAGTGGGAACAAGTGCTGTCTCTAATGACTTTTTGAAAATCTGAAAGAAGATATTTATATTTAGTTTACTCAATCTTTTAGACAACTAGAAGGACATATGGCATCAGGTAAACCCATAGCATACCTGGGTTTCAGGATTGTAACATTTAGTGATTGGTCGAAATTGATCAACCGTCAAATTCTGTACTATTGCCTGCTTATGTTGACTGCTGGAGACAGATATAGGAATATTTTCCTTCAGTAGGGCAACCCTTTGTATTTTATGTTACAAAATGGATACAAGAATGTGTGACTACAAAGTTAGCCATCTATGGAGATTGGAGCTCTTTTGAATATTAACAAGGACATTTTGCAGTGCACTCAGAATGATAAACTGTTTTGACGCTTTGATTTGCTGTTCATAGTGAGTTTAAAAATAGGCATATATTCAATCATGAAAATCAAATTTATATTTATGCTCCAATTACTGAGCTCGAAATTTTAATTTACAAGAATGCAATGTATACCTAGGTTATGTTTCCTAATTGATAATGTATCTTAAAAATATTAGAAACCTTTTTGGTTTGGATTATGGAGTAAAGTGTATCCCATTTTAGCTGTAATAAGACTCATTATTTAATGTTTGTTTGTTGTGCTCTGAAAGTTGAATTTCAAATGGGATGGCAAAATGGTCACTCCAAATTAATAGGATAGTTTTCTTTATTTCAACTACCTTTATTGTAGAGAAGATAGGATCTAATTAACTTTATGCTTAGGTTGTTCTGTAACCAGCCTAAGGCAATAAATTTCCATAGATTAAAAGTGTGAGAAGCTTCAGATGGAGAACCATGAGTTCAGATCTCCCAGTAAACTAACATTTGGCTTGATTTTGAGTTCGGCGGATCGGTTACTTCACCACAAACCTGATAGGTATCCTGTTCACTTTATTACAAGTACAGTTTATCCTATGGCACTTGTAAGAAAGTGGAAAGGATATCCAACATGTTTATGATAGAGTGACCCATCTACTAATCTCTAAATCAGACCATCTGTTACTATACAGGATATGTTATCTTTGTCTTCAATTAATACGTTTAACACTATAATAGGTGAATTAGAGAGGGAGTATATTAGCCTGAAGTAAGGAATCGAATAATCTTTTCAGGAAAAGCACTGGAATTCATAGATTAATCTGTTTCAAAAGGTCCTATTTCAATTAAAAGGTGAGAGCGTAATATAACAGTAAAACCACAGCCTTCATATTAACAAGAGTCCAAGCGGTAAATTCTAAAATGCTTAGGAACTCACTCATTTAGATAAGGTTTGTTAAACTATTTGAGCCAAAATTTGGTCATAACAACATTCAGCAGTATTAAAGTCAAACTTAATGAGTCAGAATTATATACAACATTTTACATAGGATGCAACTCAGAGGCTTTTCACGTACAACAATGTTAGAAGTTGTAAGGGATGCAAGAAAGCAAAAGTCATGAACTGAGATATCTAATTTGGTTTCATGTGGGTACCGAAACAGGCAAGTGGATGCTCTTAGCTGTGGACAGACAGCACTGCACCATGCAGTGCTGTCATTAGTGATGTGATTTCAGATGTTCCATTAATGTTTTCAATGATGTCATAGAAAATGTCATGAGTGATGTATTATGGGAAGTAATTAGCAGGGCAGGGCATGAGATATAGTTACTTTGTGGCGTGAGTTATAGTTACTTAAGATAACTATAACCAGTGAATTTCAGTCTTTTTGTGCATTTAAAACAGTATGTCTTAAGTGTCATTTTCACCTAATTATAATGTCCCTTTAACATTGGGATTCTTCTATGAAGGCTTTTTAAATGCAAAGTAAGATATTATCACCATCCCTAACTAAAACGTCACTTTAATCTTTGTTTTTTTTTTAGTGAAATTCTTTAGTTTTTGAACGTAAAGTATTTTTCCATACATAACACCAACCCCATGCCACGCATGGCCTTTGGCCATGCATGGCTTGTTAATCGCTGCAGGGCCTGACTTGTGCCCTGACCCTGCATCCAACACCCATGGGGCAACCAATCCCATGCCGCACATGGCCTTTGGCTGTGCTGGGCATGGGGTTGGCCACAGAACCTTGACTGTGGTCAGGACCTGCGTCCAACCCCCTCTGGGTAGCCAAACACCGCACTGAGGATGACCCACCGGTAGGGTGTAGGAAGGTTGAGTACATGGGCTGGCACCAGGCACATAGGGCTGGCAATGTGATGTTACAATGTAAATGGTGTCATTTTAAGTAAAGCAGATCTACTGACTTTGTCAAAGGGTCAGAACACCAAAATATAACAAGCGACCTAGTGGCTTGATGAAGGGGTCAGCATTTCAAAATATATAAAGCACACTTGTTGTCAAACAAAATCACCAATTTTTATAATCAAATATATATTTCATTAATTCACACAGTGATTGGATAAAAAGAGTTTACGAAAGTTTAATTTTAAAACTATCAACACGTCTTTTGAGTTTTCTAAAACATTTTTCAAGCTACAAAGTACATCATTAAACCAACAAAAGGGGGCCCTGCACTCCAGCTGACAAGTATACAGCTCCAACTTCAAGCACTTTAAAAAATATATGCCAAGCTCTTCTGGAGTCAGGGATTTAATGACCCAGGAAACACTGTTTTAATGTTCCTGGGGAGCTGCTGTATTCCTCACAGCCCCCCACTTTAAAAAAATGTTTGATGGTGCTGCTGACCTTTCTAGGTGCGCCACCAGGATCTACAAAATGCAAGTAAGAATCCCTTGCAAGGCATTATGGGGTGATAATAAATGAGTGTCACTTATTATTCATTTTTAAGTGTTTTTGTCAATTTTCTCTGTGTTCTATTTCCCACCCACGATATTCAACTATTTATTTTTTGTTATGGGCCGCAAGGAGAGCCCCATGGCCTCTGCAGCCCACCTGGCTCCCTACAAACAACATTGTGTATAGATAGGTTGCACACCGTAATCGCTTCAAATGTCTCTTGTTAATCTTCACTGAACCAAGCGTGCTCAATGGTAACGTGCCCAGCCCCTGTGGCACGTGTAAGCAATACATCATAACATTAGGGCACTAGATAGTGCCCAAACCACGGCACTGTAGCTGCTGCTTTAGCAGAAATCATTATTCCACTTCATTAATCCTTGTTTTGACTTTTTTTCTCCAAATTTCATCACTTTTCCATTTTTTTTCTCATTTTTCATCCACATACAAGGAAATGCCAATTTCCTGTGTTTCTCATACTCTCGATGGGCCATCCGTACCTCTTCAATCAAGAATACGTACTGAAGCAAATTTCATCAAAAGCAGTTTATTTAAAACCCAATGCATTTCGGGCCTCCATGGGCCCTTCGTCAGGGGTAACTAGAAAAATCAATTAAACATTGATTAATATACAATACTCCACATTGTGTAGAAAAAAATAAACAAACTGTGTCACGTATTTTTCTCATATTAAGCAATAATCCAACAGTACCAGACCACATACTAGTCTAATTAAACGCTTCATGCTGATCACCTCGTGTTTCAACTACATATGTAGACTCAGGTCTCACTCATTTACATGTGCGCTAGCTTCGTGTCCTTTCATCACATCAATAAACCCATCCCACATCTTCACCCCTCCTCTCCAACCCCTAATACCCACTTTCATTTCCCTGCATCCGTCTGCTTAAAACCCTAGTTCCTAATAACCCACTACGGGTCCCAACTAAAGGTACGAGCTTCCCGCCATTACGCTATGTTTTCCCTGTCATGCACCAGATTACATTGAGAAAATGCTTTGTCTTTCATAAACTCCACTGCCGCTTTCCTAAGTTCTCTCGTTTCTGCTGCTAATGACGCTGACAACGAAATGTTTAAAACCCCCTAATCCCTCTGCGTCCACTTTGCTTAACATCCTACTACAACCCTCACGTACCTGCTTCACTGGCTGTAACCTTCTCCCCTCGTTCCAACAAGGAAATCTTTCAACATACCACCATCACCTGATATTTAAACCCGTGACCCGCCCCTTATTCCTGATCTGTTCCTCCCATTAGCGCAATAAGGCTCACACCTGCCATTTATTCGATTGCTTTAGTCTACCTCCCGCACTACAACTCCCAGAGTGCTTAATTACAATGACAGGAATCACCCGCTTTGAAGTCCAGACTGCTTTTTTAGGCATTTATCAATACATTTAAATGAGACAAAAACGTGAACATAGTCCCGTGTTTAATTACTGATCTCCAGTTCGCTACTGACACTTCCATAGATAAACTTGCTGCGTGAAATTAGTTGTTCCGCCTTGTACGTGGATCGTAGCTCCTTCTACGTAAGTCACTCATGTTCCGTTTAAATGTGGGTGCTAACCTGTTGGGGCCAATTCATAGTGAACATCGTGTATAGATAGGTTGCACACCGTAATCGCTCCAAATGTCTCTTGTTAATCTTCACTGAACCAAGCGTGCTCAATGGTAACGTGCCCAGCCCCTGTGGCACGTGTAAGCAATACATCATAACATTAGGGCACTAGATAGTGCCCAAACCACGGCACTGTAGCTGCTGCTTTAGCAGAAATCATTATTCCACTTCATTAATCCTTGTTTTGACTTTTTTTCTCCAAATTTCATCACTTTTCCATTTTTTTCTCATTTTTCATCCACATACAAGGAAATGCCAATTTCCTGTGTTTCTCATACTCTCGATGGGCCATCCTTACCTCTTCAATCAAGAATACGTACTGAAGCAAATTTCATCAAAAGCAGTTTATTTAAAACCCAATGCATTTCGGGCCTCCATGGGCCCTTCGTCAGGGGTAACTAGAAAAATCAATTAAACATTGATTAATATACAATACTCCACATTGTGTAGAAAAAAATAAACAAACTGTGTTATGTTATGTTATGTTATGTTACATACATTTGTATTGCGCACAGCTGCCCCAGCTAAGGGGCGTCCTGGCGCATGTCAGGTAGTATGCAACACCTACAGGGAAACACAGCAGATAAAGAAACAGATAGCTGGTTTATTAAAACAAAAAGGTTTTTAAAGCTTTACGAAAAGCTAAAAGGTCATCTAGTAACCGCAACTCTACCGGAAGAGAGTTCCAGAGCTGGGCTGCTCTGACCCGGAAGGATCGGCCACCAACCCGACACAACCTATTCCCGTCACGTATTTTTCTCATATTAAGCAATAATCCAACAGTACCAGACCACATACTAGTCTAATTAAACGCTTCATGCTGATCACCTCGTGTTTCAACTACATATGTAGACTCAGGTCTCACTCATTTACATGTGCGCTAGCTTCGCGTCCTTTCATCACATCAATAAACCCATCCCACATCTTCACCCCTCCTCTCCAACCCCTAATACCCACTTTCATTTCCCTGCATCCCTCTGCTTAAAAACCTAGTTCCTAATAACCCACTACGGGTCCCAACTAAAGGTACGAGCTTCCCGCCATTCAATTTAAGATGTGAACCGAGGGTCAAGGTCCCTGGGGTCAGTATTGGCTCTGGGATGTGGGCTGCGTTCTCAGGGAATGGGGTCTTGGTACCTCAAGGAGGCTCAGGGAGGGGGCTTTATGCCCTTTCCTATTTATTTACATATTTGTTCTTGGGTATGAGGTCCATGGGGCGTCACAGAGGTGCGGGGAGGGAGCTGCAAGTCCCCCTCCCCTATAAAATAAAATCAGCTTCACCCTGGGCCCTGGCTCAACCTGGGGGTTGTTTTTTTAAACTGTGAATTTGCATAACCATTAAAAAAAAATAGTTTTGGGTCCCACCTTGCTGTGCTGCTCTGTTCTACATTACAGGGAAAGGGCAGGAATGTGTCATATTTATCACAATACGGAGCATCCCTGCCTTTTCTCAGTGCTGGAGCACAATTTGATGCCTAGCGTCAAAAGGAGGATTGTTTTGTGCAGAATGGGGCACCTTCCTGCACAAAAATTATCCCCTGTGACATTTTCCTTTTTATATGTGTGCTGCATAATACAGCACATATAGAAAGAGGAAAAAAACTAGGATAAATAAAGATATTCCTCCTTGGTACGCCTCCCCTGGGATGGCATAGCATTTTGGCGCATTCCCTGGTCTACCAGTAATGGTAAATCTGGGAATGCATCGAAATCCATGGGTTTTGGGCTGGAACACCCACACACCACCAATGAAAAGCCTCTCTGGGGCAGAGTAAGGTAATGCAGCATTTTGAGCTGTGTTGCATTACTCCAGCCTCTCAGGGCCACTCAAGTGGTGTCTTGCATGGCTTAATAAATCGCATTTCAAGGGTTACGTCCCTTTTGCACCGAGCAATGTGGAGCAAAACGCGATGCAACCCTTGATAAATATAGCCCTTAGTGCAATCCCATTCTGCAGTTTTCGCAGTATCACTGTTCAATTTTCTCATGAAAACATTTATGAGGAAAACCCATTTTGGGTCGCCCTTTTCTCAGCGCCCACTTGACAGATCACCCTGAAGCTTTGAAGTAAAGAGCTGAGATGGATGAGACTTTTTTTTAGAGTTTTGTGATGACTTGTGAGAGATGGTGACTGTTATACTTACAGGTTATATAGCCTCTGCTTTCCTTTAGCCTGAAGAGTAAGGACCACTGTGCTCAGTGTATTCCACATTCTACTTACTGTGGATTGGTTCTGAGGGAGTGATTTGGTGTTTGGCTGGCTGGGGATGAGCCACGTATGTAGTGCAGGAAACAACCCTTAGGAATAAAGTTGTGCTTACTTACTACACCTTTGAAGAGTCGTCTTTCCCCACTTCCAAGATTTGGCAACGAGTTGGCCAGCGGATCCCTGCAGTGACTCCTGACCCGCTTTGAGGGTTATTTGTTCCAATAGAGGCTGACAATCCCAGGACTTTCAGGACAAGTTGCGGTAGCAGAAGGCTAATCATAGGTGAGTCCAGTGCTTCCCATTCTAGGATGGATGCACCAGTATGATTTGTGCATTATTGTTGACCCTAGAGCACCGACTAAAGTAATGGTAGTAGAGAACCCATCCTTGGAGAGTATTTTAGAAGAAGCGAAAGATGTTTTTAGAGAAAGATTAGGATGTTTTCAGGGTTATGTCCATCAGATAGTATTAAAACCTGATGCTCTTCCAGTACAACACAAGGTATGCAGAATACCTTTGGTAGCCAGGGCAGCAGTGAGAGATATGCTTAAAAGATATAGTGTCATCAGGTGTAATTGAGCCAGTAGAAAGCTCCATGTGGGTTTCTTCCATGGTTATCACAGAAATATCTGAGGGAAAACTCAGATTTTGCATTGATTTGAGATCACTCAATCAAAATGTTGTTGTAGATACCTAGGGCCTGATTCACAGAACTAACTTAAAACAAAATCCTAAAATGACTACCATTTTGGTATTCACAGAAGGCACTTATTCAATTTGGTATTCACAGAAAGCACTTACTCTTTTTGGTATTCACAGAAGTCATTTAGGAGTTACTTTCGGTATTCACAGAATGCATTAGGTGTCCTAAACTCCTAAATGCCTTCTGTCTTAAAGTTAAGCTTTTTCTCAGTTTAGGAGTAGTAAAGTTAGGACTCCTAACTTTAGGACTCCTAAATGACTTGTGTGAATACGAAAATGAGTAAGTGCCTTATGTGAATACTGAATTGAGTAAGTGCCTTCTGTGAATATCAAAATGGTAGTAATTTTAGGATTTTGTCTTAAGTTAGTTCTGTGAATCGGGCCCCTACCCATTACCCAATATTGACAAATTGATCTTGGCTTTGAGTGGTGGGAAATTTTTCCCTAGCTAGACTTAAAAAATGCCTGCCATCACATTAAATAGACTTCATGAACAGTCCAAACCACTCACAGCATTCATCACGATAGATGGCATTTTCCAGTGCACTAGGATGCCATTTGGACTTTGCTCTGCTGCAAGCATTTTTTACCGTATGATGAGTGTGCTTTTTATAGATGTTAATAACATTGTATATTTCCAAGATTACATTCTTGTATTTGGGGACACCATTGACCAACACAATCGCACTCTCAGGGAAGTGCTACTCAAGATCAAAAAATCTGGATTAACCCTCAGACGTGACAAATGTAAATGTTTGGTAGACAAAGTTGAATATTTAGGCTATGAAATCTCTACCCAATGTGTGAGACCAAAGCAAAACCTTTTGGATGCCATCAGGTTGGCTCCTGTATCCTCAGGCCATGATAAATTAATATCTTTCTTAGGTCTTATTGAGTATTACTCAAAATTTGCTCAAGGTTTTCCTGCAAAAACAGAAGTTCTTAGGTTACTTTTAAGAAAAGGAGCTAACTTTTTGTGGGAACCACAACAACAGTTATGTTTTGATGATATCAAAAAAGACATTTGTGAAGCAGGCATGCTCACTCCTTTTAACACCAAGCTTGAATCAGTGCTCACTGCTGATGCCAGTGTCACAGGCCTTGTAGCTATTCTCCCTCAGGTCCATAAAGAACATGGAAAAACTCTGGCATTCGCGTCCAGGACACTGACTAATTCAGAAAGGAATTATTCAGTTATTGAACGCGAGACTTTAGCGGCAGCTTGGGGTTGTGAATACTTCAGAACCTACCTATGGGGTTCCATATTCAAGCTAAAATCTGATCATAAACTCAAATTAAAGTGTTACTACCTGGTAGAACCAGTAAATGCTCAGTGAGGCTAGCTAGGCTAGCTTCCTGTTTACAAGAATACTGTTACAAAGTTGATTATATACATAGATGGAGAAATGTTCAAGCTGATTGCTTGTTGAGACTTTCTCTTGAGTGGGAAGGTGTTGATAAAACATCAGTTATAGCGAAAGATGTGGAAGAAGTGGTTTCTGTACAAGATGTGCTAAGTATGGTTGAAGCACAGGCCATCACTGAAGGTGAATGGGTTAAGGAAATGTCCTGTGACAACTCTATGCATGAAGTCTAGCGCTTAATTTTGCAAGGCAGTAGGAGAGAAAGTACAGTGTCTCCATCCATCAGGCCATATTTAAAAGTTCTGGATGAACTATCTGTATGCGGTGATGCGTTAATTATGAGAGGAGAATTATTTATTCCTCCTCTAGGGTTGAGGAACAAACTTGTCCGATTGGCACATGAGGGGCATTTGGGCTAAAATAGAACAAAACAAGGTTGAAAGTGAATAGGTGGTGGCCTGGGATCGATACTGATGTAGATATTTGGGTGGAGAAGTGTGAAGTATGCTAAGAAAGTGAAAAGCGCTTAAGAGTAGGAGTGCAAGCAGTCATGGGACAGATAGCAGACCCGGCAAGCTTGGCATACCATCTGCCTGGATTTTATTGGTACAATGAATGGACTCATAAGTAATTGTAGATTTACCATGGTAGTGATAGATATTCACACCAAATGACTGATAGTAATATTCATGAAAGAAATTACAACGAAAGCAACACTGAACATCTTGAAGGAAATTTGGGGTGAAGAGGGTTTACCCTCTGTTTTGATTACTGACAGCAGCACCCAACTAACATCGGCACAAATGCAACCATTTTTAGACTCTTCTGGAGTTAAACACAAACGCACCTCCCTTTATAACCCACAGGGAAATGGTATGGTTGAGGGGGCTTACCGGTTGATCAAAGGTACCATTCAAATGGCCTTGACTTGTGGGAGTGAGGTAAACTTCATTGTTTCTGAAATGATGTGGGTATATTGCTCCCGCTTGAATGGGGTAACAGGTAAAACGCCTTTTGAAATGATGCGTGGGAGACTACCAAACACTAAGCTTGTTCCCACACGGATGAAAGATGTTGTTCTTAAAAACACTTCTCCCACACCTTTAAAAGAAGAAAACAGATGCATTTTCTCTGGTGATTGGGTGAAGCTGCGTTGGGGCAGCTCTTGTGCAGGTTTATCAAAATTTGTGGGGCCTTACAAAGTTGCACATACTTTACCTCATGCTGTAGTACTGGACAATGGTGATAAATGGAACTACAGGCGCGTAGCACTCTATCGGAAAGGTAATATTTTTGATAGTGTTGTAGTCAATAACCATGATCAGTCTCTAGCAATATCTTCATGTCAATGTCTGACAATGATTTGACTAGCTCTTCACATGCAGGTTCAGGTACTCATGGAAATACTCAAGCTGGTGGTAATGCTGACTTTGAACACCTTGTTCCTGTTGGAAGGGAACGGAGTCCTAGAAGAGGTTGACATCCTCCTGGATATCTCTATGATTATATTTGTGACAAATGATCTTCTATTTTTTTTCACATTTGCATAAGTAAGAGGTGTGCATTCCTCTTGGACATTTGTGTGATCACTTTTGTGACCAATTATCTTGTATGATTCATTTATTGTGTTCTCATAGTTGTTTAAACTTTCCATTTGGAGATTGCCATTTTCTTTAAATTTCTTGCATCTTCCTTTTCTTTCTTTCTCTTCACTTCCCCTTTTGTCTCTCTTTTTTGTTTTTTTCTGTTTTTTATTTCTCTCCTCCTAATGTGTTCAACTTCTTCTTCTCTTTAAAAAAAAATTTTTATTTTAAGGGCAGAGGATGTGTTATACTTATAGGTTATATAGCCTGTGCTTTCCTTTAGCGTGAATAGTGTGGAACTCTGTGTTCAGTGCGTCCCACATTCTGCTTACTGTGAGTTGGTTCTGAGGGAGTGAGTTGGAGTCTGGCTGGCTGGGAATGAACCATGTTTGGGCTGCAGTAAACAACCCTAAGGAATAAAGTTGTGTTTACTTACTACACCTTTGAAGAGTCGCCTTTCCCCGCTTCCAAGAGTGGCATAGATATAAGAACTTCCACCAAGAGCCCGGGGTAGTGGTCATGTGACCAGGAACTACTACTAGATAATGGCGTTTCTGAAACACTACCTGCATCGTCGGAGGACTGGAAGAGAGGGCAGAATTCCTGGTGCTTCTCATGACTAGTAAGTCTGGAGGGCTGATTACAAGGAGAGATTGGCAGCGGCAGTAGGGAATTATACACAAGTTCATGTCTTATCCCGTTTTGGGTGCCTGTGTTTATTTTTACTTCGGTTTCCCTTACACTAACCTGGGCCATGGAAACAACATGCAGCTTTTATTTATTGAGTCAGGATCACTAGTGGGAGGACAATAACATACAAAAATGTTCGCTTATCTACGATCTGGAGGGCTGTACTTTGTCTGCCCCTATTTGCGTTGCTCGGCCCCATTTAAAAATATCGAGTTGGGACCTTGCAAGGAGTAGTGGTGGTTGAGCGCGGAGGGGAGTGAAAGCGAAGACTGAGAATACCGCCGCCCCTCTCAGTGGTTGATCAGAAGCATCTGCGATTCAGGCAAATAACTGCACAGATGACCCATTTACTATATGATTTCTGCCACTTGAAGAGTCAAATTACCTTCATTAGAAAACATATATAAAGAGGTATGTTATGGAGGATGGAAATAAATAAAGAAACATCATAGAATGAGTAAATATGTTTTTCCCTATGGTGTGATGGCGGGAGCACAGTCCCACTAAGTCTCGGGTTCAGAAAAAATGATATGAACTCGTGTGAGTATATACGATACACAATATAAGACATGAGAAATGTAATATCCATAAGAGAGCTACATTCCGTAAAAATAATGATGTAAAAAATTCTGTCTTGATTATCAGAGTGTGGCGTTCCGAATCATGCTGGACAAGTGGCCACATTACTGTGTTTAATGGAGGCTTTTAATTGTGAGTTTGGCTGCTCTCACTGTTTGGTTTTAAATAGCTGGTGGAAGATGCATGTTTTAAACTCCTGAGAAAGAGAATATATAAAGAGAGAGGGGGGTTTTGACCAGACTACCCAATGTGCTCTGACATCAGTTGTCTCCTGTTTCTTTCCCTCCTCTTTTTTTTCCATCCTGTAGGAATTGGTTCCCTCACAGAAATTCTGGAGAGTACCAAGAGTATGAGATATTACACATATACATTATATATAACGGACAAAAAAAACAAGGTAATAAACACCCAATTAGGGTAAGGATTGAAAAGTGGGGACCAACACCTCAATGAGAGCCAGCGCCACCCGTGTGGGGGCTTAACATAGGCAGAAACATGTTGGTAATTGCAGTGGGGCTATAGGGATCATCACTTTCCCTGCATACCCCGATACATGTATTTTTAATCCTTCCAGGGGTCCACAGACAGAATAAAAGTCCCTATGTTGACCCCTAGGTTGTTTTAAATTCTAAATACTGCACAGTTTGGTCCTGTTATAGAGGGCATTAGACCTCTCTTCTTCCTTTTTTTTCTTTGTGTGTTGTCTCACGTTGTTCTACGTGTTCTATGTGCACTCTCACATTCTCTTTCTTTCTCTACCCTCACCACTGTTTTTCGTCAAAAAAAATGCGCTCCATCCAGTGTGTTGGTCTGCACCTGGATGTATGATGCAGCCCAATGATGAAGCATGACACTGTAAAGTGTGTGTGGGCAGTATTAAGACATGTGTTGTCTTCCTTGTTCAGTCTTAGGTTCAAGTTGATATGTTCTTTACTGTTCCTATGTGGATCATTACATGATCTATAGTCTCAGCCTGTCTTTGACATTGTACAGTTGGGAGCTCATTTTTTTGTACTTCTCTGTTGAGTGAGTTTACATTGACAGTAAGGGAGCCAGAGAAGTCGTCCCTTGTCTCTCCTGGTGTGTTTTTCACAGATATAAGCAAACCAAAAAATGCTTTTCCTATGGAACCGCAGACCTAACTATAACTACCTTGTGGTCACAGTCACAGGGTAATACCGCATGGCAGTCATCACTCGGTGTTTATAGTTAGGTCAGTATTTCTATAGGAAATGCGTTTTTAGTGTTGTTAATAACTTTGGCACCATTTCACAATTATTTCCGAAACTTTTTTAAAAAAGTGCTCTTTGTTGCCTAGTTTTTACATGGAAAGCTTCGGGGTGAACCCGCAAGCAGGGACCATCAAAAACTGCAGGAATGAATAACATCAAGTTAAGTTAAGCAGGAAGCTACATCTTGGTACTCAGATTGTGCTTTTTGGGATTTTGTGTAGATCCATTCAGTAGTTTTTGAAAAATTAAGGGTAAAATATTGTTGTATATCTGGACAGTTGGGTTAGAGACACTCTTGCAAGAGTCCCTTAAACTGAATTAAAATATATTAGAGCATTCTGATTGGCCCAGGAAGCTTTTTTTTCTTGGGCAATTTCGCTCTTGTGGGAGTCACACTCTGTGGGAGCGAGCTCTCTAATTGGCTGCCAGCAACATTTTATTTTTTAATTTTGGTGGCAAAATAAAAACACTGCAACAATTTTTGCCACAATATCATGGGACTTCTGTGGGATTGTGGCAAAAAAAAGAAAATGGTGACCCTTGTCCACATTGTTTAATTGAGGTGAGGGATGCCCCTCCTATCTTTGCCGTATTATGCCCCTGGGACCCCATTCCCCAGGGCTTCATTTGATAAATATGATGGCCCTGGCCCACATTCCACACTGATGTGTGTAGGGAAACAGATCAATAGATTGCTTCCTCACACAGGGAGTACATAAATTGCTGCTCCCTTGGGGAAGGAGCAATGCCGGTCCTCCAAGCATGCAAGGGAGCTGGCTGGGACCGTGAGGACCTTGGGGATTCTCCAACTGCCCCCAACGTGTTGATTGTGGGTGTCCCAGGTGAGCACCCGGGCACCCACTTATATTAAAGACAGGCCCTGGGCGAGGGGGTCCCTGGGTCCATAATAGGCTCAGGGAAGGGGGCCCTCCTCCCCGTTAGGCTAAAAAACTTGCCCTGGGAAATGGGTTCACCAAGGCCTATAATGCTTTAGGAGGGAGGCCATGCAGCCTTCCTCCCCTTTAAAAAAAACAACCTGGTGGATAGGGTCCCAGTGCTTTTTTAAGGCTCAAGAAGATGGGCTGCGAACCCTCCTTTAAAATAGAAAACAGCCCTGGTGAATGGGGTCCTGTTAGACCCACTGTTTATCTACTTGCCTCAAAAAGCGACAGATCTCCTCAAGAGAATACACGTCACTAAATAACAGTAAATTTCTCTGGAGTTGACGAAAAGGGTGACGTTTCGGTCTCTGTGACGTCAGTCCGTTAGACCATCATCAGGACAGTTGCTTTTTGCAAAAAAAGACTCTTCTGTACTTAGTCAAACTAGCATAAGGCCTATGCATGGAATATGGAAGCTTGCCTGAACATGAAAATGTGGTCAGGACCGTGAGAAAGTCACTGATACACGGTACAGAAAAAATTGCAGTTTAGAAAACCAGCAGCAATAGCAAAACGCTCTTCAATACGTTATTTTTCTGATATTTATAGAAAGCAGCGTCGTGTTTTGAAACAACATCAGTCGCGGGAAAATCGAGGCATGCAATTTTTGCTATTGCTGCTGCAATTTTTTCTGTACCCTGTATCAGTGACTTTATCACGGTCCTGACCACATTTTCATGTTCAGGCAAGCTTGCGCCAAAGCCAGGCAGAAACAACCACCCTAGTGAGGGCAAGGGAGTTACACACTGATGATAACTCCTGCTCACCCCCTTAGTAGCTTGGCACGAGCAGTCAGGCTTATCCCAGAGGCAATGTGTAAAGCGTTTCTGCATGTGTAGTTACCTTCCCCTGAGGCATGAGCCGGGGGTTCTAAATTGCTAAATCTGTTTTTAAATTGTGTTAGAATTAAAAACATTGTTGTTTTACTATTGTTGCTTTGTCTTACCCGATGTGATTTTTAACTTCACTTTCACGGCATAGTAATCCCCATCCTAGGAAGAGTCGGCGCAGGCGCGCTCTCCGCGAAGGTACCGCCATCTTTAGTGGGTCCCAGGGCAGCGCACTAGTTGCTTGCTGTCTCCCACCCTCCTCATCGCTATATAATGAGCACCTGGCCCCGGCGGCGCAGCGGGCAGGCGCAGCGCGCCAAAGACGCGCCAAAGGGAAGCCCGTCTGCGCCCGTCCGCGCCCGTCCGCGCCAAGTTCGCGGCAGGAGGCAAGCATGCTGGTCATAGTCATTCTAATTCTATCCCTATTCCATTATTTCATACGTATAATGAGAATGATCTTCATATGTATAAAGACACTGGTATATGTTCCAACTGCCCCTCTATGGAGATGATATAGGGCCCTTTCTCCTGTAGGTCCTGTAAATGGACAACGCCATGGCCTTTGGAGTCCTTGCCGGGGGTGATACCCTCTGGGACAGCCTCTTGCAAATTTGAGGGTGGCCTTACCAACACCCGGTCCTTATGCTGTCACAGCCAGGGCATCAGGGATGTGATCCTTGAACGGGATCTCGATTTTCTTTTCGTGACCGAGACTTGGCTCAATGATGCCAGTAATCCAGATCTGGCTATCGCCCTTCCAGATCACTTTACCCTTTTTAGGCAGGACAGACAGAAGGGCAGAGGGGGGGGTGGCCTTAATTATCAGAAGTGCCCTTAAATGTCATACCTTCGATTTAGGTCCTTTAAAGGGGGCAGAGGGAATAGGATTCTCAATTATGCTGAATCCATCAACATCATTCTCAGGTGGTTTGGTGTATCGCCCCCCCGGAAATGCTACCCCATTTCTGGACTCAATGGGGGAATGTCTAGGACAGCTCCTATTGCGCTATCCTCACTTTACTCTCTTGGGGAATTTTAATCTCCAGCTAGAATCCAATAATGCTGTCCAATCTGCCCACTTCTATCAGACCTTGGACATTTTTGGTCTGCAACAACTGGTGGAATTACCTACTCACTCCGCAGGACACACATTAGATGGTATTTGTTCCAACTTTCCGGCATTATCAACCCTCAGCCCTATCCCACAAATTTGGACAGATCATAGCCTGATCCCGTTCAATATTTGTCTTGTGGGTCCGATAAAAACACCTCGGGCCAACCAGCCGTCTACCAATGACATAAATTGGAAGAAGGTAGCTGAAAGCATAAAGGCGAGTTCCTTACAACAGCTGCAAGCTCTTATTCTTACTGGGGACGCGTCTCATGACTCTAGAAGTTTTCACTCCTGGATGCATCAGGTCATCACAGATTGTGTCCCGCCGAAATTATGCCAATATAAGGCTACCAGGTCAAAACCGAATGCCCCATGGTTTTCACAGGCGCTCGCAGAAAGTCATCTACTATGCAGGAGAATGGAACGGAAGTGGAGGAAATCTTACGACCAATCAGCCAAAACCGCCTACGTCCAACAAAGGAAATCCTATTTGGCCAGTATTAAACTTGCCAAAAGAGACCATTATATCAAGGCTATCAATGAGGCGCAGAATAAGCAGAAAACAGTTTTTCCATAGTTAAAACTTTTACTCATCCCAAAGCTCTCCAGCCAAAAATTCCTCCATCGGCTGCTTTCTGCACTCAAATTGCGGATTTCTTTGAGGAGAAGATTGTGCTTATTCAGAGAGACTTTCCTGAACTCTCCCCTATCTCTACCGTTAGTCATCAAGGGAGAGGGGACAATATGACTCATACCCTGAGTGCCTTTCAATCGGCCTCTCTTATTCAAACTAGGGAAGTCATTCTGCCATGTAAGTCTGGGGCACCTTCCGATTCGTGCCCTCCTTTGATACTCCACCAGCTGATTGATGCAGTCAACCCCCGCATTAATGCCATTGTTAATTCGTCATTGAGTTCAGGGGTCGTTCCTCAGGAATGGAAAAAGGCTATTGTTAAGCCGTTAATGAAGAAATATAATAAATCTACCACCGATTTATCAAATCTTCGTTCCATATCGCTCCTCCCAGTTTTGGGGAAAATTACCGAACAGATAGTGTTTCAAGAATTAAGAGACTTTATAGATACCCATAATATCTTACATCCACAACAGTCTGGTTTTCGACCAAGACACTCGACAGAGACGGCGCTTATTGAACTCACTGATTCCATCAAATTTCTGCAGGACGAGGGGAAAAGGGCTGTCTTGATTTTGCCGGACCTCACGGCAGCGTTTGATACCATCTCCCATGAAATCTTGTTTGATAGACTGAGAGGTATAGGGATAACAGATGCTGCCTTGACCTGGCTAGTATCTTTTCTGACTAACAGATCCCAAATGGTGTCTCTGGGCCCCTTTCTTTCCAACGAAAATTTTTTATTGTCCAGGGTACCACAGGGCTCCATCTTGAGCCCTTTACTGTTCAATATTTATATGGCCCCTCTTATTACACCGATAGAGTCATACGGCATATTGGTTACATCATATGCCGATGACACGCAACTCGTGGTCTCTTTGGATAGAGATTCCACCAATGCGGAGCAACATTTTAGGAATTGCCTGTCGGATGTCTTCCGCTGGATGACAAATAATCATCTAAGATGCAATACTAATAAAACAGAAATCTTACCCTTGGGTAAAGAGGTTCTTTTTTGCCCAAAGGACTGGTGGCCTGAAGAGTCACCTGCCCCTCCCCATTCAGTGGAAACTGCAAGAAATCTAGGGATTCTATTTGACTCCTCTCTCTCCTTCGACCAACATGTAAGGAGCACGGCAGGAAGTTGTTTTAGTATCATCAAGTCCCTTAAAAAGTTTTTTGACTTCCTCCCTATGGACGCTAGAAAGTCGGTTGCAGTGGCCTTAATACTATCACGATTGGACTATTGCAACGGCCTAATGGCTGGAGTCAAAAAAGCTAGGCTAAAAAAGTTACAGAGCGTTCAACATGCGGCAGCAAGACTGGTCCTCAAATCACCAAGAGGATCTTCTGCTTATGCTGCACTTTCGACCCTCCATTGGTTACCCCTACATAAAAGGATTCTATTTAAGATACTGTTAACTGCCTTCAGGTCTCTCAATAAGACAGGCCCAAGATATCTCATGAGACGTTTTACGCGCTGTGACCCCCCAAGATGCTTAAGGTCATCCGGAGGTTATCTAACTAGCATCCCAAGGTTTAGGCTAAAAACTAAAGGTGGTAAGTCTCTTACAGTACTGGCTTCTAAAGCCTGGAACACCATGCCCATTGCCCTCAGATCCCTTGTACAGGAAAATGCCTTTAGGAAGCATTTAAAAACTTGGATTTTTGGTTTGACAGACAATTTTGTAATGGCTGCTATTTAGATCCTATTATTTGGTTTGTACACATGTTCAGCACCAGGATGCTCCTTTCAGAGCGATAGTTAGCGCTTTATAAATAATCTATACAAATACAAATACAAATACAAATACACCAACACACTAGGCACACCACAAAAGGAACTCCACACAAGGTTATATAAAAAATAGCCTTTGTATTGTCATAAATACATTAGAAACATAATCACACATTTACACTGTGCAAACTGGGACGGGCAATAGTCACAGGTGATTTTATACAGGACCTGGCCAATCGGGCCATGGTCAGCAGCATCAGAAAGTAGGTCCTAAACATAAAACACAACCAGTAACTACTGGCATAATAATGACCTCAGCATTATCACATTAGGCATCAAACACATTAGGCTCCAAACCTCATTAGTATAACCACATTACGGGCTGGCACCGACAATGTGCCCCAACACACCCCCCACCACTCTCACACCACAGCCCTACTCACCAGGGCTCTTAGAAGGGCTCCGCAGGCTTTGCTGATCAACCTCTGGGCACCGAACATGTGCCCCGACAGGCCCGCTCTTGGGACCTCTCACAGGCTTCGCCTGGTCTCTCCAGGTACCGATCTCAGCACCAACGACGCACTCAGGCAGCCCCCCCTCACCGGGCTGGCTCAGGACTCCTACTTCCTCCGCTGCTGCCATGGGAAAGGCGGAAATAGCGCCCTAGTCGCTTGGGCCGTGGTGATGAATCTCGAGGGAGCGTCCTCGCGTTGCCGGGCAACCACTACTACTGGGGCCAATCCCAGTGCGGCGGTTGGTGACGTCAGCAGACTTCTGTATCTCCTGAGCTGGCAGCGGTCATCTCGATAACCTCAGAATGCAGGGTGGGCTCCCGCTTTCACCGGCGATATGCGGGGTGGGCTCCCGCCACCCAAAGAAGCATAAATGCGGGGTGGGAACCCGCTCTGGAGACACCGATGTGGCGTGGGCTCCCGCTTGGGATTTTTAGACTTCCAGCAATTTGAATTTGCTCCCGTGAAGCACGGGGTAGGCACCCGCAATCCAGGTGGCATAAAGCGGGGTGGGCACCCGCTATTATTAGCACAACCAGGGGGGTAGGCTCCCTCTCGGTTTCATGGCCAGGTGGGGGAATACCCACGCTGGGATTCACTCCAGTCAAAGAGCAGCTCAGCGCTGCGGTGCCCACATGCTCCCCATCTTTCAGGGAAAAGGCTGGACAAGGAACTCAGCACTAGAATAATCCAGCGCTCACAAGGCGCTAAGTCCAAGGCAAGGTTCAGTATAAAGGTGCAGCAGGGAGGCAGTCCCTTTTGGCGGTTCCTCCTGGAGCCCAGCAGCAGCAGCCCCCAGCGTCAGAACAAGCACAGGAACAACTTCATGGAGTCACAGCCCCTATCTTTAAACTACCGTTCCCCTTTGTCTACAAAGCACAGGGCTTGGGGAAACCTGTCCCAACTGGTTCTGGAGCACTCTGTTTACCAGACTCCTCTTCCCTATTCTTCTGTGGGGGTTCGTCATCAGACACACCACAGGGGGGCGGACCCAGCATTCACTAGGGCAGGCACCATCCTATTCAGGGACCAGGGACTTCCACTCCCAATACTCAAAATGTAGATGTCCCATTCAGCCTAGCGCTGAGTCATCATGCCCCTCCTGGAGCGACACACACCTCACCAGCCCCTGTCACTCAAAACCCAGACATGCAATTCACATCAGGCAGGCAGGCACATAGCACACAGAAATGCCAACTTCTAAAAGTAAAACACACAAGATGATGGACGGAATGTTGCACAATAGCAAAATATCTACCCCCCCAGTAAGCAACTGGAGTCAAGCTATCCTGGCTGAAGACGGCTGATAGCCAGAAACCGGTCCTAAGATGCTTGATTCCGGTCCGGGGAAGACATGGCTTGGCAGTTCAGGCGGTCCTGTTCCCATGAGGCACAGGGTCAAGACTGATTTGCATATGGCCATGTCTGAACTGGGGTGGCTTGGTGAGCAAAATAACAATGGATTAATCCCAGATCTGTGACTGGGGGTGAATATTTTGCCATTGTGCAACATTCCGTCCATCATCTTGTGTGTTTTGCTGTTCACCCTATGTGGGAAGGGTATGCCCAGACGTGGGCCCAGTGCTCACTAAGCCACTGGAGTCGAGCTATCCTGGCTGAAGACGGCTGATAGCCAGTAACCGGTCCTAGGATGCTTGATTCCGGTCCAGGGAAAACATGGCCTGGCAGTTCGGGCTAGACTGTTCCCATGAGGCACAGGGTCAAGACTGATTTGCATATGGCCATGTCTGAATTGGGGTGGCTTGGTGAGCAAAATAACTATGGTTTAAACCCAGATCTGTGACTGGGGGTGAATGTTTTGCCATTGTGCAACCTTCCGTCCATCATCTTGTGAGTTTTTCTGTTCACCCTATGTGGGAAGGGTATGCCCAGACGTGGGTCCCGTGCTCACTAAGCCACTGGAGTCAAGCTATCCTGGCTGAAGACGGCTGATAGCAAGAAACCGGCCCTAGGAAGAGGTGTGGCGCCGCGGCTAGGGCGACTGACTCCGGAATCTGGGGATCACGGTTCGATCCCCAGCACCGGTGGCAGATTAGCCCAGCACCATGTGACTCTGGGCAATAGCTTGCTTAATCTTCCCGACGGCCCCCAGCGCCTAGAGACCCTTAAGGGTGAGTGTGCGCTTTACAAATGTGGATTATTATTATTATTATAATTCCGGTCCAGAGAAGGCATGGCTTGGCAGTTCCGGCTGGACTGTTCCCATGAGGCACAGGGTCAAGACTGATTTGCATATGACTATGTCTGAACTGGGGTGTCTTGGTGAGCAAAATAACGATGGATTAAAGCCAGATCTGTGACTGGGGGTGAATGTTCTGTCATTGTGCAACATTCCGTCCATCATCTTGTGTGTTTTGCTGTTCACCCTATGTGAGAAGGGTATGCCAGATGTGGGTCCCGTGCTCACTAAGCCACTGGAGTCAAGCTAACCTTGCTGAAGACGGCTGATAGTCAGAAACCGGTCCTAGGATGCTTGATTCCGGTCCCGGGAAGACATGGCTTGGCAGTTCGGGATGGACTGTTCCCATGAGGCACAGGGTCAAGACTGGTTTGCATATGGCCATGTCTGAACTGGGGTGGCTTGGTGAGCAAAATAACGATGGATTAAACCCAGATCTGTGACTGGGGATGAATGTTTTGCCATTGTGCAACATTCCGTCCATCATCTTGTGTGTTTTGCTGTTCACCCCATGTGGGAAGGGTATGCCCAGACGTGGGTCCCGTGCTCACTAAGCCACTGGAGTCCAGCTATCCTGGCTGAAGACGGCTGTTAGCCAGAAACCGGTCCTAGGATGCTTGATTCCGTTCCAGGGAAGACATGGCTTGGCAGTTCGGGCTGGACTGTTCCCATGAGGCACAGGGTCAAGACTGATTTGCATATGGTAATGTCTGAACTGGGGTGGCTTGGTGAGCAAAATAACGATGGATTAAACCCAGATCTCTGACTGGGGGTGAATGTTTTGCCATTATGCAAAATTCCGTCCATCATCTTGTGCGTTTTGAACTTCTAAAAGTGGCAATTCCAAAATAGTTATAATAAATCTGCGCACACTATTGCGTAGCATTTATTATCACTATTTCAAACATACTAAACTTGACCACGCTGCGCATCTCATATCAGGGGTTACCACTGAAACACTTATCAGGGAATCCCCAATGCATTCCTATGGGAGGGCAGCCCCACAGTAATGAGAAACCAAAAATGGCTGTTTGTCACTACCAGGACATGTCACACACTTAAGGTACATGTCCTATCTTTTACTTACAATGCACCCTGCCCATAGGGCTAGCTAGGGCCTACCTTAGGGGTGACTGACATGTAGTAAAAGGGGGGTTACGGACATTGTACACACTTTAGGTACCATGTCACAGTGGCAGTAATATTGCGCACACAGGCCCTGCAAAGGCTACTTTGGAGGGTGGCGCAATCAGCGCTGCAAGCCCACCAGTAGCATTTAGTTTACCATCCCTGGGTATCTGAGATATCACTTTACAAGGGACTGACAGGTAAATTAAATAGGCCAAACAGGTGTAGACCAATCCTATCATATTTAACATAGAGAGCGCTCGCAATTTACACTGAACAGCAGTGCTAAAGTGCCCAGAGTCCTGAAACCACTAACACCACGTCAGAAAAAAAAAGCTAGGAGAAAGGCAAAAGGTTTAGGGCTGACCCTGAAAAAAGAACCAAGTCCAACACCTGCACACAGTTATTCTTCAAGGAAAGATTTGTAGCGTGTTCAGTACCGCTACACACCTATGATGCATTAGGACTCATGCTTTTTGTAAGCACATACACCCATTAGCTGGCAACGGGGTGTACAAAGTTAGGTAGAAAAGTAATATGGTAGCAGCCTGCCACTATGTAACTATAAAACAAACGTACACACTCTTTGGATGATGTAATCTGTGATGTCATCAATGATGTTATTTGAGATGTCATCAGTGATGCCATAAATGATGTCATAGAACATGTCATGAGTGATGTATTGTGTGAGGTCATAAATATTTCTGTGGTTTTGAGATGGATGGATGGATAGATAGATAGATAGATAGATAGATAGATAGATAGCTAGATAGATAGATAGATAGACAGATAGATAGACAGACAGACAGACAGACAGACAGACAGACAGACAGACAGCCAACAGATAGATAGATAGATAGATAGATAGATAGATAGATAGATAGATAGATAGATATATAGATAGATAGATAGATAGATAGATAGATAGATAGATAGATTAATTTATTTATTGTGCTATCGTGCTTATGGGTTTTGGAAAGCATTTTCTCTTAACCCCTCCCACGCTGGTGACGGAACCGCTCCGTCACGCCCCTTGGGTGGACTGTGCTGGTGACAGAGCGGTTCCGGCACGGCACGCTCACCGCGCCTGCGCGGCGCGTTCTATTGAGTGGGCGGGGCCGTGACGGAACCGCTCCGTCACAAGCACAGCCCACCCGAGGGGCATGACGGAGCGGTTCCGTCACCAGCGTCGGAGCGCCAGGCGGCCCCCCCGCCCCTTAGCGCTGCGGCGGAATTGCCGCCGCAGCGAAAGGGTTAATTATTCACAACATCAAAACAAAAAGAGGGCAAGCAACCATAAATGTGATACGAAAGAGGATGAAAGCTAGTTAGCGCCAAAGGCTTCAGATAAACGCTAGGAAAAAAGGAGCTAGCTGCATTGATGCAATTATTATTAGTGGGGTGCAGCGCTTAAGCAAATGACTTCTTTACTGTTATTTTCAAGCTGGCAGTAAACACTGTGGAGCGCTTTAATCTCTGGCACAGACTCAAGATTCACCCATTGACTGAAGGCATACTAATGAGGCCGTTTATTAAAAAAAGGTGTATGATTTTCTAGGGCACTTTCAGAACTATGTCCCCAGATCATTCTCTTCAGGCAGAGCGTGGATACAGGAGGTGCTGAGAGGCACAATTTAGAAGCTGTATCATTTTATCATTTGAACTACCGCCTCGTGTTATTCTTAAATATATTCTGCGTGCCCTGCACCACTCGCTGCTGCTCCTTTGGCGGAGGTTAAGGAATCCCGGAGGTAGGCGAGTCCAATCGCTGACAGTCCTGCCAGAGAAGATCATAGAGAAGCCGAGGGACTGTCACTCGACGCAATAAAAAAAAAAAAAGCAGACTGCGCCAACAACGTCCTCGTGCACCTGCATAATAAATCCGTGATGAAATACTATGCTGCGGCACTAGCCTGCCGCCATGTTGGAGATAAGCATCCATGTATGAAGGAGGAAACTGGTTTAGGCAAATTTAGAGAAGGATGGCAAAGTGAATGTAATCTTTAACAAAGCAGGGTTATCGACATTTGTTTATCATTTTCACTTTTCGTGCCAGAACAATAATAGATGAGTTTGTTTTGAATATGATTTACTTTCAAGATGCAGTGTACAGCAGTCTGAAACTGGGAATCCAATACATACATACATTAATGAAGATGTCACAGTGATATGCAATGTCAGTGGTAATTACTCTAGCAGTAAATCCTTTAGTGAGAACGGCACTTATGGCAGAAATTACATTCTCACTTATTTTCAGGGGTTTGCACATTACAGCCTTTCTCTAAATCAGACCCTTAAAGTGACAGGGTCTATTCACAAACGCATTCTGGAGTAAGTAAAGAAGTATTTCTCCTGTAGCACTCTTTTATATCCTCTTACAAGCCTCTGTGATTTAGCCCCAAACCATCTAAAATGGGCATAAAATATAAATATCCTAGGAAAATTCATATACAAGTAGTACAAATAGAAAGGACTGTGCCTTCTTGGCACTTTTACTAACAGGGTGTTGGTGTTTCAGGTCCAATTCACAAAGGGTCGTTGGCGAAGTCTGTACGTAAACGAGTACGCCTGTGTTACTACCTCCCAACCTGATAAATGCCTTCGCGAATTCACCCCCTTGCCTTGCTTCGCTCATGCTTTCGCTGATGGACCTGTTAGCGCCGACACAAAGAGGGCGCAGTAGGAATTGCATGATCCCCTGGATCAGGGGAGGATGGTAATTGCATGTTACAGTCTGCTACCAACATGACATGACACTTGAGGAAATGCAGCCGAGCCATGAGATATGGGGGGAAGCGAGGAACCAGCGGGCATCAGAGCTGTCAGCTGATGAATGAGGCTGAGTTGTCAGTCGTTGTGAAAGAAAAAGCCTGCTGGGGCTATCCAGAGGGCTCTAGAGACTGGCAAAGTACATACTGAATGCATTTCACCTCTTTTGCTGGATTCTGGTGACATTCTTATTAGAGCACTGATAATGCACCTTTGTATAACTAGTCAGCTCAACTGATGGGTCAAGGACAAGTCATCAAGGTGTTCTGAGTTGTAAGGAATATTTCTTCTTGGAAACCTTAATAACTTGCTCCAGGGCAATGTTCACCTACATCGCTGAGGCATGACAGTGTGTTAGTGTAGAAAATGTGTATGTTTATGCTGCCATGAATACAGTTTGTACACATAGCTTTGTACTTAGTTTAAAAGTGGCCACTGAAAAATAGATAAAATTAGAGACCACCGACACACCCCTAACTTAATGGAAATTCAGTCCACAAATATATTGCAATGGTTTTATGACATGTTGGGGTGGGAATGTCTCCTGCATTATAAACAGGCATCTACCCCCTTCCTTTAGAGCCAGACGTTATGTAAAACTGGTATGTACATTTTTCTTTTTCCATGGCATCGCACTAATCAAGCATGTGCATAGAGCCCTAGACCTGTCCCTGTGAATGCAATGTCTCCAACCAATGGCTCGTAAGCTACTGTAGCTCTCCAGCTACCTCTGAATAGCTCACCTGTGTGCAGCCCAGCTTACTAAATTAGCAAGCTAGTGCTTCGTTGCATTAATATGAATATAACAAAATTGAGATTATACAACACTAATAATATTAATATTTCTCAATGTGTTTTTATTGAACAAAAGTAGCTCTCAATACAGAAAAGGTTGGGGACCCCCTTGGAAGGTTATTTACTTTCCAAAGCAAAAATTATTTTGCATTGGAAAGGTGCCATTTTCTCAGTGCAAATTGCACTTTGTACTGCCCCATGGGTCAATGGCTCCATGGTACGCTTTCATATGTGCGGGTCCCGACACACCGGTATAGCAAGCCAGGTGGAGAGCAGGTTCTCCAAACAGGTAAAAGAGCAGCATGGTACCCATGATGAAGTAAATGCATCACTCACTCTAGCTTGTTATTTTTGGCACCTTTTGGGTTGAAAGGATGTACATTTCCAAAGAGAAGAATGTCTTTTCACACCACACAGTACACAAAGAAAAAAGCCTGTCTAATTCCAACATTATTTTGTTTGGTCAAAAGAAGAAACAATGTCGTTTGGGTTAACTTTTTGTCTATGGTTCATAGTCATATAAGGGGTGAACCTGGGAAAAATGAACAGTAGTAGCATGCACTATAAAATATCTCACTGAAGATACAAAATCATTGAAAGCATTGATGCACAAAAAATACCAAAATTTTTAAGAAATACTATTCTCATATACTAAGACAAAAAAATACACATCATCTTAAAACAGGCTACAATCAAAATACTTTGTAATTTTAAGACATACATACATTTGTGTCAGTGGTGGTTGAATCGGTTTGCGGCATAGCTTGTATCACATAAAGATGTGTTAGCCTCTTTTCAAAGTGTTGAATGTAAAAGCTGGTGGCAGTATTTGAATTAGTCAGCAGTGAATTGAACATTACTTGTCAGTAGTATCACACAATGTATTTTACTTTATTGTTTGCATAGTTATTTCAATAAACAGCGTTTTGCATTTCAAATTAAATGCTGCTAACATTTTCTGCACCAACTTTATATTGGCAACTCAATGTGTTAAGGTGATGAAGTCAAAAGCACCATTACATTCAAAGACCACTGATGCACATCTGAAAATAGGATATTAGCCCTACAATAGAAGGATGGCGTGAATTGGTGTTTGAACCAAGGATTAGGGAGGGAGATGTCCAGATAATACCAGATGCCCAGGAGATGCGCTGGGAGCACATTTTTTTTACAGTGGTCTTTACTGTTTTCAGTTTTTACAAAGATTGCCTTTTCACTGCAAATATTCGCCCCCAGGCAGATGGTTTAAGGTCTTAGCGCTCACAGCTTGGAGGTGCATGCCTATGAATATTTTCTCATAAGATCCAGCAAATTGAAGTATGCTTTCGTTCTTTCTGTGTGTCTTAGAGAGGATTCGGAGTTGGAATCAGACAAATTCAGCTCATTGAAGTTTACAGGGGATCTGGGAGAACCTGAGAGAGTGAGGGTGATGGAAAGAGAAGGGAGAGACGAAGGATTCAGAGGATACAAGAGTGAAAAAGAGAAGTAGGTAAACTGACAGAGAAAAGATCGAGGGGGGTAGAATAAACACTGTGCAAAATGAGCTGGAAAGCTGCCTCGCTGGACCATGCTCTGATTTTTCCAACCAAAAGAGTGTCTGATTAAAAAAAAGGTAAACATCACTTACAACGAAACTTTTACAACGCACTACCATTACAACATGGTCATTACAACGCAAACTATTACAACGCATTGGGCTGGGGGGTGCTCTAGGATAGGGAATAAGTTTAATTTACTATCCAACACCTTCCCTAGTGTCCACGGGGACTGGAGTTGGAATAGTAAATCAAACTATTCACTATCCAGCACCCAAAAGCGCTATGCGTTGTAATGGTATGCGATGTAAAAACCGCGTTGTAAAGGCAGGCGTTGTAATAGCCTGCGTTGTAATGTCATACATCCTAAAAAAAAGTATGGTCCAGAGAAAACTCACTTTCACAAGAGGCAAGCAAGCACACAACAACAAGGCAATGCTAGAAAGAGATCAAAGGAATTATACTGCCCTGTCATACAAGGTTGAACCAAGGTGATCCACATCAATCACCATGGTTTGTGAGGGTGAAACTCAAACCACCCTGCATTATGAACACATCATACTGGGGCAAATGTCCTAGCTACTTTAGTAACTGGAGTACTGCCATTTTCTAGATAGAAACCCCTGCCGCCCCTTTGCTAATATGATCCAACAACACTCTTTAAAGATACTAGGGGATTGGGGGGGGGGGCATTTTTGGAAATCAAAAACAAGGTGACAGGTGGAATTAATCTCAGCCACTATCAATCACTCGGGCTGCATCCCAATCCATTGTTTTTCCCCCATGCCACCTTCATTTGGACGCATCCATATGCAAATCAGTCTTGATGCTGCTCCAATGGGAACAGTCCAGCCCGAACTGCCAGACCAGGTCCACCTTGAATAGAACACAAGCAAACTAGGTGCAACTGCACCTTTATTACGACTTCACCAGCCAGGTATAGCTTGGTTCCAGAGGCACAGTATACAGGACAGGACTGATTTGCATGTGCCTAGGCATCCACATCCCACCTAGAGTGTCACACTGGTGTTTACAAAAAAGTGATGGATTGAATGCTTGAATTGTTCTCTGTGAATCCCAGAAAGTAGTAAATCTATACTCTCAGGTAGGTGTAAATCCATAGGTCTAGTTTTACTAATACTTTTGGAATTGAGCCGAGAATCCTTAATAGTCAGTAGTACCAGACAATAAAATTAAGATCCTTCTTAAGAGTGACCCAGGAAATGGGGCAGTATTTCTCCACCCCACAGAGTTACAGATATCAGTGGAGCCTATCTCTCTTCATATTTCTGTCACTACTTGTTCATGTTTGTACCTCTCTCAATAGATCTTTCTGGCTACCTCACATTTTTCTCTTTACCTTATACCTCTCCCTACTTTGCTTATCTGTCTACCTCATCTCTGTCTCTACCTTCCTTCTCACTCTTTTACCATGCCATTATCTCGACTGCCAAGGCTCTGTTACCCTTCCACTTCTTTTGCTTAGCAGTGAAAAAGTCATTTTTGAGAAGAGAAGAGGCACAAGGCGCAAGTAGGGAAATAAGAAGAAACTTATCAAATTTCCCCAGTGGACTGGTGAAAATCCTCCGCTCATTGCTGTGATTTCCACTGTAATAAGAATGAAGTTTTAAATGGAATGCTTGTATTAATATCAGTCTTAGGCAAGCAATCGCTGGGCCACATCTCAGCCCATCATTTTTGCCCACTACACCACTCTAGACAAGGACCATTCATATGTAAATTAGTCTTGACCCTATTGCAATAGGAGCCGTCCAGATCGATGTGCCAGACTAGGTACCCTCCAGATGGGAACAAAAGCAACCCTAGATGGGTTTCAATCTAGTTACGTCTTGTCAGTGAGGAATAGTTTGAGTCCTGTGGCACAGTGAGCATGGTACTCACGTCAGTTTTGAAGGGGGATTTATTTGTGAATAGGAATATTCGCCATTTAAATCAACCATACCAAATGCTAGGTGCATATGGCTTATTTTATTATGATGCAAGTCGCGAAATATTCAGCAAGTCACTGTTGCCATGTATTTTAGCATTAATGGAAGAACAGACAGGTTATACGCTTTTTTGATGCACTTGTAGTGCAATGGGCATGCCTATATTCACAAAGCCACCTAGAGTCACCCTGATGACTTTTCATGGCCTTGAAAATATGGGCCCCTTTCACGCATTACTCTGTGCGAAAGGGGCGTACCATAGGTGTTGCTGTGGGTGTTCCCACGGAACATCTATGGAACCTGTCACATTCTCAGATTTACAACGTTTTGTAAAGCTGGGAAAACATCAGAATCCTACACCTCCCCAGGGGAGGCATAGGAGTTGCGCAGCGAAGAGAAATACTTTTATTTCTTCCTCATTTTTTTCTGCAGCACGCATAGAAAGAGGAAAATGCCATCAGTGATTGTTTTTGTGCAGGGAGGTTTACCTTCCTGCACAAACACACTCATTCCCACAACGCAGGCCCCAATGAATAACGACACCAGGGTGCCTGTGCTGGCGCATAGCAGCAAATTGTCCACCAGATCAGGGGAAAGCACATGGATGCATCATATTGTTGTTAATACAACACATCTGTGTGCTTTGAAAATGACGCAGCTCGGTGCAGCCAAACGGCTTTTGGCGCCTCGCAGCGTCATCTTTTTGTAAATGAGAACCATAATTCCACATAAAGTGTTGTCAGTGTAGTACCGAAAAACTAGATGCGTGTTCCAACTTTATTTTGGTACTATTTGGCTGATGGAGGCGTGCAGCTTTAGCATGGAATTTTGTGGTAATTAGATGACACACAGTAATTTGAGTAGAAAAGCTATTCCATCTCTTTTCATTCGAAAAATGTTTGTGCAGAAATAATTAAGTGTGGTATGAAGAGTAAAAAAAAGCTGTGACACGAAAACAGTGTGTTTGTAGTTTTGATCATAAGTAGTCATCAAATCTGCTCAACTCCAGCATGGAGAGAGCAATACAGAATGAGACTGAGGCAGGATCTGCGTGGTACTTGGCTCATTTCTGGGACATCCTGCCAATTTGTTTCTTACCCCTGAAACACGTCAGTTCTCATCAAGAGCCATATTGTGCGCGTTCCTAATGAGCAAATTAGTCATGGTAACATTTAAACAAGATTATTGAGTATTCTCCTCTTAATGACAGAAAGATGTCAAAATATGTTGAATGTCTGCAGTGAAGGCGTGTTTTTGGATGTGTCATGAACAGCCTTGTTTAAAAGTTACAGACAGGGGGTACTTAGCAAAGTTCAAAGCCTTTGGTGGAGCTCCTGCATGGGCTTGGCGGGAACTTATGCATTTGGCAGGCAGTTCTCCACTTTGGTATTGAAGGCCATGTGCTGCAGTAAATCTCTGACCATTTCAATGGCTGGAGTTATTTTTCTTCTAGGATGGGTAGGGAATGGATCATACCAAGATTTGGTATGGGTGCATGTATCACAAGAGGGATAATGTTTCCCGCAGTGATATGTGCAGTTGCACCGAAGCCTGCAATAATAATAATTTATCATACATCACTTCATACTCCACATGTGATATTTTTTACTTATGAAAATATTACGGCAGAATTTCACGGTACTCAATTTACCGACCTCAGGATACTGGGAGGCTGAGTTTGATTTGCAGTACTGAAATGTGTGACGTGCAGACCTTCTGATCATGGCAGGTATCTCATGTGTTTTTCTAACTGAACCCTCTTTCAAGGGATTTTTCATTACTTAAGCAAATATTATCGACTGCAGTGACATAATCTTATAGTGATTTCTTAAATATTAAATAGGTCTATTCACAGAGGTAACTTACACTTGTGTGTAAATTTACATGTGTAATTTACTCCTGCACTTTTGAGTAACTTGATTACTTTTGGCTATTCACAATATCTGAGTGTAAACTTACACAGAAATTGAAGCTGACATATCTCCACCATTGATAAAGAGGATGGAGCCTAACTTACAAGTGTAAGTTACTACAAAAACAGCATTAGTAAGTCTTGCATCACACATGGCCAAACCCAGGTAGTGCGACTCCCTCCTATAGAATAGTATGGAGATAGGAATTTGAATTACAACCCCACTGGAAATAATGTTAAATGAAATAAAATAATGTGAAATAGTTAAACATGTAAATACATATAATTTTTAATTTAATTATAAATATTCCAATAGATTTTTGTAATAAAACATAATATAAAGTGCATTTTATTAAAATATAATTAAGGTACTTTAATAAATTCTATAAACCACTTAATAATTATTAATGCAAATATGTTGTTTTTACTTTAGGTGGGAAATTACCTTTTAATTTAAACTCTTGAAAAATGCTTTTAATTTAATGGATTGAATTCCCAATAATTACATATTTAGTTCAATATTTAAAGCAAAAATTTATATATTAATATTTAGCTTAAACATATTTTTTTATTTAAATCTTGTGTTTACAGCAGAAGGAAAATGCATAAGTCAGTGTGGTGTCAAAAACACAGCTGTCAGAAAGAGGTGCAGTAGGAAATTAAGGTAAAGGTGATGGAATACTAAGTTTCAGTATAGTGCACCAATGGTTGAAAGTGCCTTTGTCTTTCTGCAAGATCAATCAGCTGTATCCAGAGATCCTGACCATCCCATTCGATTTCACTTAGGTTTGCATGTGTTCAGCACATTCCAGTGAGTGGGACAATCCATAGGGTAGAGGCAGGCAAATGTGGTTTGGTGATGTGGACAGACCCCAAATAAGAAATGTGGTATAGTAAAAAGTATGTTAAAGCTGCTCTGGCATCTAAAAGCTACTGTGTAGGTCTACATCTGTTTTGAAAAACAGGATCCTACCTGCTTGTAGGCATTCACATTTTATGTTATTTGCACATTTTGGGCATAATCATTAGGAATGCAGCAGGAGGTCGTTAAGCTCTTACAAACTGCCACTGAAAAGATCTCAGGAAAGAGTGGCAGTGCTGCAGTAAGCTGCTTGAACTGCAATTTGGAATGAACATTTCAAGACTCTGGTATTTTGGCATACTATGAATGACAGGAAGCTTCTAGGACATAATATTGATGCTAAACATATTGCCTGTACTAAAAAACAAGGAAAACCCTATGATTACAAGGGACCTCTGGTGTCAATTAAAGAAGAGAAAACAATGATCCATAATACCAACAAAATGTCATGGGAAACAAATTATGTTATGTATTAGGGACCATTGTTCTCTTTTCTTTCATTAAACATATCACAGCAAAAATATTGTCATACTGAATAGTGAATCAACATGCTTACAATGTAAATTGCAACTTTTAACTTATATCTTACACAAATTAACACATATATGCATACACACACACACATATATATGTGTTTATGAAGATTGTGCTTTTTGTTATTTGGTGTAAATCTGTTCAGTTGTTGATGAGAAACCCAAGAAATTTCAGTTAGTGATGTCTGTGGCCGCAACGACTTTGCAGAAAATAACAAGCTTGTGCAGGGAAATGCAGAGCTCTGATTGGCTGCCAACATTTCAACCAGGAAGTGTTGGCAGCCATCTTGGGATTGAAAGGAAAGGGGGAGGGTTGAAATACCCTGACCCTATAAAGTTGGGCCTGGGGTCCCAGAGGAAGCCCAACAGACCAAAAAAGCATTAAACAAAATACTGCAAAATCGCGATATTCGTGAACTTTCAGTAAAACTTTTTTTAAAAGATAATCATGGGCTCCCATGTTTTTTCATTGTTTATCCCTTGGGTGGGCCAGGCCCGTGGGCTTATGGCCATAGATATTTTAAACAAAGGTGGGGGTCTTGTGGACCCCTAGTATCCCAGGACCGCCCCCTCCCCGAGGCTATTTATCATATTAGTGGGCCTCCCCCGCTGCCCGTGGACTGTCACCTCCCTGAGGCTGTCTAATTTTGAAATGGGGGACCTCTCAGACCCCCTGGGCCCCTGGGGACCACAACCTCCTCGGGGCCAAATTCCGTTTTTGGAAATGGGAGGGCTGTTCTAGACCACAGGGACTGCCACCTCCCCTGGGAAAGGCCTAATACAAGAAAGGAGGGGGCTGCATGGCCCCCCTCCTGGAGCCATAGAAGACCCTGGGGACCGCCATCCCCAGGGCTGTCTCCTGCTATGTCTCGAGGTGCCCTTCCCCAAGACATTGCTGTTCATTTTGGCTTGGCAAGAGCTTTACAGCAATGCCAAGCCACAGCAATTGAGAGCACTGAAAATGCTCTTGCTTGCTGGAAGCAGAGCAGAATTGCTTTCATACATACGGAGCTACCTTTCCAGCAGCTCCCTATGTCTGAGAGCAGTGCTGGTTCCTGCAGGATGCGGGAAGCCGGCAGGGACTGTGGGGGCCTTCAGGCTCCTCCGTGATCTCATTGCAAAGTGGGCACCCTGGGGGCTCCCACAGAAAGATGGGCAAGCCCCAGGAGATGGTGTCTCTGTGGACAAATTCTGCTAGGGGACGAGGGCTACACGCCCCCCCATCTGTAAATAGCTGAGCCTTGGGGGGTTGGGTCCCTAGGGCCAAAATTAGCCCTAGGAGGGGCCCCACACAGCCTCCCCTCCTCTACTACTTACATTTTTTTTAAAGGGCGGGCCCTGAGGGATCTAGTTCCCTGTGCTGGAATTGGCCCAGGGAGGGGGCCCCCTCTCACCTATTAGAAGTAGGCCAGGCCCTGGGAATTGGGGCCCCAGCGTGCCCTATATTAAAAAAACTGATTAAAGGAAAGGCTGGCCCCAAAAACAGTCAGGGAGGGGGCCATGCCACACCCAGCCACCATTCAAAAAGGCCTGGCCACGGGGAATGGGGTACCCGGGGCCAAAAATTGGTCTTAGAAAGGGGGACCATGTGGCCACTCCCCTAATAAAAAAAAGCTTGTCTTGACCCCTTCCACTACCAATCTGAAAATGTGCCTCCTGGTTCTCTACTAGTTAGGGGATGAAGTCTCATTGGCTCCTGAGGGTCCTTGGGGGCCAACCACCCCTCTTGTTACGTCCAGTAAGTCCTACTATGGGATTGCTGACAGGGCATCAGAGGTCCCGCCCTCTTTTTCAACCACTCTACAAACGTGTCTCCTGCACACTACTGGTTGGGGGATTAAGCCACCTTTGATGCTGAGAGTCCTTGGGGGCCAGGAACTCTTTCTGTTACCGCCAGTAAGTCCCACACAAAGGGATTGGTAAGAGGTTTTGGAGGCCTGCCCCCCTTATCCACCACTCTGTAAACATGCCTCCTGGTGCACTAAGAGTTGAGGATGGAGTCCTTTTGGATGCTGAGGGTCCTTGGAGGCCAAAAACCGCTCCTGTTACCTCCAGTAAGTCCCAAGCAGCACGATTAGTGAGAGCTGGTCAGAGGCCCTGCCCCCTTTCTCCACCACTCAGTAAACGTGACTACTCATTTAAAAAACATGGAAATTCACTTTAAAAACCAAAGGTTACAGGGACGTTTTAGTTAGTAAATAGCATTTAAAAACCTTAGAAAAACAAAGGTTACAGGGACGTAATAGTTTGGAAATAAAATAAGATATATCTTAGACATTCACTGAAAAAAATCAAATCAATAATTTACAGAGACGTCATAATTAGGCTCAGATTTCACTCGTACACAACCATAGACATTCAGCAGTTATAGTCACCTGAGCTCACTATAATATATGCCTCGCAATGCAGTGCTTAGGACCTCACATGTTACATTCATGGTCAGTGACATCACCATTGACATCACTGATGACATCTCAAATGACAGCACTGATTATATCTGGAGAACCACTCACTCACACACCTACTCACATCCCATATAACCTCTTGAATGCCCACTAACACTCTATTCACAGACCCATACAAGTATTCCTACATCCACTTACCCATTCACAGAGCCACTAAAACCCCCACTCACTCAATCATAAAGCCACTTACACAGCCACTCTCTCACTCATACAGCTACTCACTCACCCATACAGTCACACACTCACCCATACAGCTACGACACACCTACTTATTCACCTATACAGCTTCTAACACACACACTCACCCATACAGCCTCGTAACACAGCTCACTCACCCATTCAACCAATAACACACTCACGCACACATCCACACAACCACTTATATACTGATTCACACATCCATACAGGAACTCACACACCCACTCACTCACCCGCCCATTCAGCCATTCAAACAGACACCTACTCCTCAATACAGACACTCATACTCCAACTCACTTATCCAAACTCCCACCAAAAGAGCCAGTCACTCACCCATGCAGCACACCTAGACACCCAGTCACTCACTCATACTCCCATTCAGACACCCACTCACTCACAAATAGTCACTCACAGACCCACTCACCCACCCATACAGCAACTAACACACCCACTCACTCAGTAATACAGCCAGTCACTCACCCACACAGCTACTCACACAGGTAAATAAAATAATATACTGAAATATCCAAATACATTTGACTAAATTTCAACATTTATAAGAAAATAAAAAATATATGTTTCAATGGTGTCTCGCCCTAATCCACTATAAACCAAACCTTCTGCCAATAAAAATAAAATAATAAACTCAAAAACAACACTTTTAAAATATGATCAAATCAATAAAACAACTACTAAAAAAATATAAACAACTAAAATTAACATATTAATAAGTAGGACTCAAAAAATCATAATACGTTGCAATTTGCACTGTAATACAATCTCTATATTATATACATCTATAATAAAAAATACTACATCAAACACTTAAAAACAATATCCTTGCCTGCTATAATTTGTACCATTACATTCCTGTCACCACAATATGTTTTTGCTGATTGTTTTGTAAGACAATACTTTGAGACAACAATACATCATGAACCAACAGGAATTTATAGGTTTGTAAATCACAATTATTTTGCAACACATATAAATTTGGATTCCCTTTAATATTTATTTTTCATTGATCAAAGTGTTTTTTTAAGAACAGCCTCATTTCTGTAGCAAATTGATTCTTTTTAACAAATGAATATGTTTTAGCCATTTTCTTTGGAAGGAGCGTAGTCATTGATAGTGGTGCATGACAATCAACTTAAAAGCAAATTGGCAAACAAAATCCACTTCATTCATGTTGGACTTGGCCCTTCGGGCAGGTTCAGCCCTGAACTTTTTGCCTTTTAATGTCATATAATTATAGTGATTTCTGGTCTTGGCGCACTTTGACACTGTGTCCCAGTGTAAAGTGCGTGCGCTCTCTGAGTGCGTGTGTGAGATTGGCCTGCCCTCCCATAGGAATGCATGGGGGATATGTGTGTCCATGGTAGTTCCTGATGTGTGGGGAGTACAGGGGCGAGTTTTGTATGTGCGGACTCCCGCTTGCTTCCAGGAAGTCCCACCCACCACCGCGCTGGGATTGGATGAAGTCTCGCGCCACAGGAACAGACCACCGCTTCCTGTTGCAGCAAGAAGTCCCCCTGCGCCGGAGCCCAGTAAGTGAGGGCTGGGCAGGGCAGCATCCTCTCCAGAGCGGTCCCCGCCTGATAGGGGGCCGCCCCCACGGGGCAGTTACATTGCTAGGGGGCCCCGAGGGGCCCGTGTTCCCTACTTACCCAGGCACAATGGCAATGCCTTTTTCTAGAGCGGCCCCGGATAGCAGCGGGCGGCTCCAACCTTTAACGGCCTCATTTGTTCCAGGAGCCTGTGTAGCTCTAGCCAGGCCATATTTGTTTAAAAGGCCCGGGGGGGGGGGGTCCTCAGGGGTCCGTGCTACCCCAAGTGGCGCAGAGTTGTTCTAGGAGCCAGAGTGCCCCAATGCACGCAGTTGATCCCAGAGCCAGATGGCTCCCACGTTTTGCGCATTGGTTGTTCCAGGGCAAGAGGGCTCCAGCAGTTGGTGCGGTTTTGCTCCTAAGGGTCAGTGAGGGCCCATGTCGCAGTTTGCTTCACAGCTGCCCAGCAAGTAGTGGGCAGCTGATCCGTTTAGATTCTTTCTTTCTAGGGACATGTCTTTGGTCTCAGGAGTGAGTCGCACTCCTTCGCCCCAACCTTGGACTTCCACAGCTGCGCAGCACTTAGTGCCAGCTGCAGCGTTTAGGCCCTGTTCTTGTTCTCAGCTGCCCAGCAAGTAGTGGGCAGCTGCCACGTTTAGGGTTTGGCGCAGTGGCACAACCTGGACCTTAATGTGAATTATGTGCTAATGCTTTGGGTGTTAGGAAATGTACTGTGTGTAGTATGTTTTGCGCACCCTGTTTTTTGATGCCTCTAGATATGATTTCTGCATAGGAGGTTGTTTTACCTGTTTAGGTTTATGTTAGGGAGATGATACTTCCCTGTGTGATTTACGCCCCTAGTGTAAGGTTTTACTTAGGTGGTGAGTGTGGTATTCCATTACATGTCATGTTAGAACTCATGATGTCAGTGGAATCTCTGAGTAGATTCGGGAATTCGTTCTGGGCTGCGGTAGGAAGAAGAGCGAAATTTTTTCATCATTCCTCTCTAGTTGTGGTATCAAACATAAAAGAGTTTCCAACTATTTTCCTCAAGCCAACGGACAAGTTGAACGTTTTAATAGAGTAATTAAAGAATCTTGTCAGTTGGCTTTGCGTAGTGGTTTGAAATGGAGGAAAGCCCTCCAAGCAACCTTATTAACGTATCGCTTTTCCCCTAATACTGTAACTGGATTGTCACCTTTTGAAATGTTGCGCTGTAGAAAGCCTGGTTCGAAGCTTATGCCTTGGTGGTTGCGAACTGAAAAGGGTGACTATCTAGAATTAGATTTGAGGGCAGTCAGAGAGAGAGTCAACAAATACCAGGCTAAGATGTCCCGTGTCCCAGCACGTAATGTGGGCCTACCCAAATTAAGTGTTGGTGATTTTGTGAGAGTGAAGTTCGGTGGACAAATCCGCAAAGGTTCTCCCAGATGGTCTGGTCCTCTCAGGGTTATTGAACTCTTCAGCAAAGCTGTTAGGGTGGAAGATGGGAAAACCTGGAATTTAAGACGCATATCTGTGTGTAGATCTGATGACTTGAAACACTTCTCTGAATGTAGTTCCACTGATTCCAATTCTTTCTCTTCACTTCCAAGCGTTCCTCCCTCTAATGACTCTCATATGGAGAACGACAAATCTGAGCTTTGTGGTACTCATGAAGCCTTTGATCATTTGTCTTTGAATAAGAAAGTTAATGTTGACAATATTTCTAATGATGATATCCTTAATGGTTCTACTTTTAGTGAAAATGCAACCAAGAATACTATTCCTGTGAATGTTGATCAGGATATTGTTGCAGACAACTTGGTTAATAGAGACCATACTGATTGTGCTCTTCCTGCCTGTGATCAAAGGTCAATTACTTCACGTTGTAGTTCACGTGTCAGATGTATTCCTATGAAATTCAAGGATTTTGTTCGGTTCTGATTTTTTTTTTTCTTCTTCTTCTTCTCTGTTTTTTTTTGTTTGTTGTGTTTTCTTTTAATTTTGTTTTTTTGAAGGGGGGGAGGTGTGTGGTATTCCATTACATGTCATGTTAGAACTCATGATGTCAGTGGAATCTCTGAGTAGATTCGGGAATTCGTTCTGGGCTGCGGTAGGAAGAAGACGTGTCTCTTCGTGTCTCTTCCTGTGGGTGTTAAGCTGTTCCGCTATGAAATAAATCTACATCCTCGAATCCAACCATCTCATTGTGTTGATTTTTAACAGTGAGGGTCTAATGTAGTTAGACTGGTGGGATACTGTGTATGATGGATTTCATGGCATTGACTGTTGCAAGTGCAGTGATTATCAGTGTTTACTGACTGTACGTTCTATGACCTATTTTTACTTGTATGTTTCAGTTCACCTTTACCAAGTTCACTTTGTGATGATCCTGACAGTGGTCCATGTGGCCCTGTCAGGTGTACATAATCCCTTGTAATTATTGCCTGTGCCAGTTGGCACAATGTATATGGTGTGATTACTATCTGATGTGTTTTGATAATACAAAGGCTCTTTTTGATATCACCTTGTGTGGAGTTCCTTTTGTGGGGGGCCTGGGATGTTGTTGCTGGTGGGTGCGTGCGCAAATGCTTTACACATTGCCTCCGGGATAAGCCTGACTGCTCGTGCCAAGATACCAAGAGGGTGAGCAGGGGTTATCTTTGGCGTGTAACTCCCTTGCCCTGACTAGAGTGGTGGTTTCTGCCTGGCTTTGGCGCAAGCCTTAGCCAACCAGAAATCCCATTTCTAACAATTCACTTTTCAGTAAATGTAATTTGTGTAGCTCTTATTTGCCTATTCCTCTCTCTAATACCGCATGTAGGTATTTTTATATAATTAACTTTATTTACATGTCAAACCTTATCATAGCATCTACAAGAGAATCATGATGGTGAGATAATATAGAACATACTGCACTACTAGATATGTTTTATCACTCAACAGTAGCACCTTACAAAACATGATTTCCTATTTTAAATTCCAATACACAAAATAAAATATGTACTACCATTCTTATAAGGATCCTTCGAGATTTACAGTGAAGTTGTCCCTTAAACTCCACCCATTACTGAACCTTAAAACCCCTTTTCTATGCCCAAACCCCACCCATCCCTGGGCCTTTAAAATCCTGCACTACTCCTAAACTCCACTCATCCATGAACCCTAAAAGCTCTCACCAACTATGAAAACCACCCTTTCATGTCCACTAAGGCCACCCCTAAACTCCTGCATTCCTGAACCCTAAAACCCTTTCTACATATAAACTTTACCTATCCCTGACATCCTAAAACCCACACACCACCCTAAACATTACCCATTCTAAAACCCTAAAAACTCTTCCCCTCCCCAAAACTCCACACATCACTGAATCTTATAAACACTCTCCAGCTATAAACTCTACCCATCCATAAAACCTAAAAAGCCTACACACTCCCCATACCTGAACCCTAAAAACATCTCACCACCCCTAAACTCCACTCATCCATGAACCCTAAAAGCTCTCACCAACTATGAAAACCACCCTTTCATGTCCACTAAGGCCACCCCTAAACTCCTGCATTCCTGAACCCTAAAACCCTTTCTACATATAAACTTTACCTATCCCTGACATCCTAAAACCCACACACCACCCTAAACATTACCCATTCTAAAACCCTAAAAACTCTTCCCCTCCCCAAAACTCCACACATCACTGAATCTTATAAACACTCTCCAGCTATAAACTCTACCCATCCATAAAACCTAAAAAGCCTACACACTCCCCATACCTGAACCCTAAAAACATCTCACCACCCCTAAACTCCACTCATCCATGAACCCTAAAAGCTCTCACCAACTATGAAAACCACCCTTTCATGTCCACTAAGGCCACCCCTAAACTCCTGCATTCCTGAACCCTAAAACCCTTTCTACATATAAACTTTACCTATCCCTGACATCCTAAAACCCACACACCACCCTAAACATTACCCATTCTAAAACCCTAAAAACTCTTCCCCTCCCCAAAACTCCACACATCACTGAATCTTATAAACACTCTCCAGCTATAAACTCTACCCATCCATAAAACCTAAAAAGCCTACACACTCCCCATACCTGAACCCTAAAAACATCTCACCACCCCTAAACTCCAATCATACATGAACCCTAAACCCCCACATCACTCTAAACTCCACAATTTCCTGAGTACTAAAAACCCTTCACCACCCCGAAATTCTACCCATCACTGAACCTAAATAACACTCACCAGCCCTAAACTCCATTTACCTTTAAAACCTAAAAACGTTTCACCACTCTAAACTCCAAGCGTGCCTCATTCCTAAAAAACCCTCACCACCCCTAAACTCCACTCATCTCTGAACCCAAAAACTATTAAAAAAAATATTGCCCTCAAACATCACTGATCCCCAAAAACACTCACTACACTTAACCTCCACCCAAATGATTTAATTTTGGATGCTTCCTTAAAATGATCTTTCCTTTAAAGTGTTTCCTTTCATTTTTGATTTATTTGTATTGTCTTAAAATGGTCTTTCTTTAAAATTAGTTTTAAATGATTTGGTTACCTTCAAAGTAGTTTCTCAGTTTTAGTTCTTCGTAATGCATCATTCTAGAAAAGTGCATGTGCAGGCCAAATGATGAAAGTTCCCCCTTCTGGTACACATCTAAAACAGTTTTGGTAGGTGTCTCTTTTCAACTGGGTCTCCTGGCTCAGTAGATAATGCATACCCTCCAATGGTCTGTATTTTTCTCTCCTGGGCACAAGTTTGGATCTCAATCAGCTCTCTAAATGTCTTTCATTATTCTGAGGACCTAGTTTAGTTTGGCAACAGATTGCAGTTACCTGTTAACAGTAATGTTGCATCGAAGGAAGAAGAATCCAGAATCAAATGAGAATTAAAATAGGTTTATTATAAGTCACCTCGTCGCCAAATTCACGTTGCATCGAAGGAAAAAGAATCCAGAATCAAATGAGAATTAAAATAGGTTTATTATAAGTCACCTCGTCGCCAAATTCATGTTGCATCGAAGGAAAAAGAATCCAGAATCAAATGAGAATTAAAATAGGTTTATTCTCAAAAAGATACAGCGCTCCTCAGCTAACAGAGTGTCTGTCTCAATCAGCCTGCTGTCTCTAATTGCTCACAGAGGCTTCAATAAAAAACATTCCATGTTGCCAGGTAACAAACACAGCATGCTTAAAGATACAGACTGTAACTAAACTTTCTATAATAAATAAATAATAAACGAATACAACAAGTAACAAGAGACTTTCATAGGGAAAAACATTGTGTTCTACAAATACACATGTTGGGACCAACTTACATGAGGATAACTACTTTTTTTACTTACTCTTTCACGACTTTGTAAATGGGCGCCGAAACATCCAATCCCCTATTAGTGAAAGGGGAAAGAGAGCACAGTCCTTTCTGCTTGTATATGAATGTTTCTTGAATAGTCCCAATTTCTTCCACTTTTAGATGGGACCTATTCACAAAGGCACTACCAGAGTACCATTTTCAGGAGCCTGCCTTATGTGCTCAATCCCCACCTTGCTGAAATGGCTACCTCTCTCTGTACTATTTTTTGCTTTCCTCCATCTCCTGTCAATTTATCTGCATTTTCATGCAGACAGTCTCACTTCTTCATAACTGCCACCTTAAGTACAGAGATCTTTGTACAACATCTGCTGAATGACACATGGTTGAATCATTTAAGTAGACATAGTGAAATATAAAATAAACTAGTGAGTTGTGCATTTCTGTGCTGGGTATGAATGTTTTGCCTCAGCGAGTCAATTAATTTCCCTCGCTTGTGCACCCACTGTGACGTCGAACAAGGCTGGAGGGGCTCTCGTTCTAGTAGGCGGCCACCTTCTGCTTAACAGTTTGCTGATCAGTAAATCTGTCTGCGGCACTGTAGCTGGAGGTTTTCTTGTTTTCCTCTGTGTAGCTCATGAAATGATGAAGACAGAGTTCCTTCCCCTCAAGCTTTTGGGGAGGGCTATGTATACTGAGGGGACGCGATTAGTTTGCAAATATGAAAGTAGTGACTGCCTGCTAAGAAACCAATTTACGAACTATCTGACAGAAATATGCATGGTGCTGGGAGAATAAAATAAAATATGAAGCATGCATGGATTCAATCTTCTGAATTTCGGGGTCGATTATGATGGCGGACGGACCTGCGTCTGTCCGCCACCCCTGAGGTGGAGGGACCGTCCGCAGGGGCAGCGGCGTTCCCTCCGTTGGAATTAGGATGTGACCGCCACCCTGGCATTCACATCCTGTTTATTTAACATTGTGGCGGGTGCTGCTTTAAACAGCACCCGCCGCAAAGTTAAAAATGCATGCTGTGCATTTGCATGCACAAAGCGGCAGGCACCGCGCGGTACCTGCCGCATTGTGCATGCAACTGCAGGGGGGTACAATAGGTACCCCCCATGTGCACCCCCCATCCCCCCTTTACCCTGGGGGCCCACAACGGGCCCCCAGAGAAAAGACCGTATGCCTTTCCAAGGCATTGCACCGCCAGCATCTTAATATGGTTGGCGGTGTCTCGCAGACACCCCCACCATATGTGAGCACTTTTTCCGCCTGTCGCGCAGGCGACCGGCGGAAAAGCGGCGGTCGGTCTTGCCGTCCGCCGCGGACCCCCCAGCCATCCTAATGTGGTGGGGGGTCATTTCAGGGAGAATGGCGGACGAATTGCCCCCGCCGGAGGCAATCCGTCCGCCATCATAATCGACCCCTTAGTGTACAGAATGTAAAGGTGGCCTAAGGGATTTTCTACGGTCTGCAAATTTACACAGGTTGTAAGGTTCTTTTTAATGTTTAGGTTCTTTTTTAAAGGACATAAGGAACAACTAAATGCCATGAAAAATACACAGCATCCATTTAAATATTGGGCTCATAAGGGAACAAAATAACCATGGCAACCAAAGCAAATCCAGGATTTATTGAAAAATTCTACTCACATTTGGGCATTCAATGAAGTCAATGTAGATTGATTGATATGGGATGATGTAGTTATATTTCTTCAGTCCTCTTTGATGATTCAAGCAGTGGCCTGTAAAACGCACGTCCTTAGGGTGAACATGGACTTAGTTACACCACCTGTAATAATCCGCATTGTTGAGCTAGGGGGATGATATGTCACAGTTGCAATATAGGGCATGACTTGGCTCCACAAAGCCTAAACAGTCAATAAGTAAAATGGTTTCTGTGAAGAACTCCTTGTTCACCCTGTTTGGCTGGCTCAAACATATTCAACAACACCAAAACACTGCCAATGAGAAACTTAAATTGTCCCAAAAAACTCTTGCTATAATTTTTCCTTTTTTAAAGGTTCTTAAAAAAAGACACAAAAAGGAAGCAGAATTCAGTAAGTGATAAGAGATAATTGCAAAAACAAAAAACGCTGCAAACCAAACATTGGGACAGTCAATTGTAATATTGTACTATGGCGTGATATATACCAGGATCTAAGCAGCTTCCATGTTTGACCCACCATGGAGTCCTGTCAGATACAAACTGATGGCTTGTCTTGTGATGTATTCCTATAGGTTCTGTATCGATCCCCCTATTCCTGACCCTGTTCTGGTTAACAAGTTAACTAGCAGCCATCCCATGATGCAGAAACCGTTATCTGATTAAGCCACACCACAGCACAGGAACGTGTTATCTGATTAGGTCATAACGCTTGCCATCTAATTAGACAAGCAATATTCCTCCAGCCCCTGATAAGGCATACGGAGTTCTCAAAACAAATCAAACCTATGACAACCTGGGAAAAACCCTGCGGCCATTGTTTTGATTTCACCGAGAACTTCAGCAAAAGAATGTGCTAACGACCAGTTCGTATGACATCCTTATTGACGTATCTATGTCCATCCTTACGTCAATCTCGGCACCTTACAGGTATAAATATTACCGATATTGCCTTAAGCAAACACACGCGGTGGTGACGAGATCGGAGCAGCCAGACTTGCCGAAGCCCAGAGCAGAGCAGACCCCGCTGGCGCAGCCCCGCCTTCCTGACGCGCTGAGAACGAGATGCTGCTTTCTCCTGCCGAGAAATCCAGCTCCGGCGCTTCCAAGCAGCCCTTGCAGGCAGCCTGGAATATCGAGACCAAAGACGAGAGATACCATCCCTCAACCATCCTAAATTCCAGGTACAGAACTGAATAACCCCTTGCAGAGAATTCTTGAGTCAGTCACTTGGCAAAACAAACTTAACTTAAACTGCTACTTTCTATTCCCGCCCACGTATTAGGCTTAGGTCAGGTACATTGGGGTAGGCGTAGTTAGAAGCACCAGTTGAGTACGATTAGTCAAATGTATATATGTATGTATCTATTTTATCCACTTTAAACCACTATATGGCTTAGAAACCATATAAATGTTTTTACAGTATTATTTTATACTTCTGCTTTTATTGTATGCACTTTACTTAACCATAAGTATTGCGATAATATCGATCCATTTCTCTTGTATGAGAAAAGAGACTGATCAATAAATACCATCTTTTATTGAACACGCCCGTCTCTTCCTTTTCTCTACAATCTGGTGAGACTAAGAATGCACGTACTGACTGAGTAAAATAAGTTGTCTTTTGTTTTCACACGACTCTAGAGATACACTCTTGATTAGGGGAGAGCAAAGTTGTCATGTTCTATGGTTGTCAGAAACTAAATCCCTTCTTGTCTATCCAGGGAGGTTCAACTCCTCCTTGCCTATTCGAGAAAGTTTCTAGTGAACTCTGAGCTAGCTGGCAAACCCAAAACTTTAAGTCTAATATCGACAATAGAAGACCTAGTTAACGTCTGGTCTAGGCCTATACTATTGAAGGTATTATTCCAATGCGCAGAGCCTATTGGGATAATAGGAACTACACTACATGGCGCCCAAACGTTTGGAAAGGCGATAAAACTAACGCAAGACATTAGAGTAACTCAGTCGTGCTTTTTCACTCAGATCCCTTTTTTCCCATAATACTCCAAAGACGTCTGGAGTGGGTGAAAGGTTATATCCGCCAAACCTCGCAGGAGGAAACTCCTATGTATGGTTCTTGGTTTAGTCAACTTTGAAGGATACACTGTTCCAAAATATTGTGCATCTAATCTTTGTTTCCATAAGAAACCTGATCTGCAAACAAACAGTAAAACCTTCCTTTCGGTAAAATGGTAGACAGTGATGAAGAAAGAGAGACAGCTAGATTAGCAGCTGAACTCGTAGCAGCTGATAATACTATGCAAGAAGCAGACCCGGATATAATACTCATCCCGGTCAACAAAAGGAAATCTATAACTTTAAAACTTATAGAAAATGGACTGACACCTAGAGGTGGCACAGTCATATTCGTAATAGAGGCACACGAATATCGGCAGACAGAGGTATTCTATTCATGGATACACTTTCCAGCAGCAAACGCTGTAACAAAGCACTTCCACTATTACAAAACAGAGGAACCTCCTGATGAGTACACTCCTTTCGAGGAGGTGGAAGTACCACTTAAATTGCAAGAGCACCTGCTCTTGTTTAATGGCGCCCTAAAACATAATAATCACATCACCAGGCTCGGTCCATTAGGTAGACCAGGAGCAACGTGGCCGGTCCTAGCCGGATACACACCACATCCAGACATCGAAAGAATGTCTGCAGCAGATCTTTTAATACAACTAAAACAATTAATAAAAGAACATAGACAATTAGTCCAATATGTAATGCGGACTTCAACAATCCAACCAGCAATTAAAATTCCACAGCTGACCCCTCATCAGGGGAACACAAATAAAATTACACCACAGAACATACAGTCCTGCCTAGGTAAAGTACCAGCTAAACGGAAACAAATACCATTCTGGTTAGCACAAAAAATCACCCAAATAGAGGCGGTGTTTACAGACACCACTCCTGTGGATAAACACAGGATTCTGACTATCTGTCTTCCAATGGGAATCGCACCACACGTGGAGGACTGTGACACTTGGGGTACAGTCTTTGCTTCCATTTACACAAAAACGCATGGTGTTCCATCCATCTCGGTAATACCAGATGTGCTAAAACAAATTCAAGATGAATACGGTCCAGAACCCGCTTTAACTCTTGGTATGAAATTACTGAAAGACTTCAAGCAGGTCTCGGCTATATTACTAGCCAATATAAAGGGAGAAGCAGCAAACGTGGCGATCCGCCAAAGGTTAAAAGAAACAGATATAGCAGACCAACCAGCTGAAATTGCCAGAATTATAGAAAAGTCCTATGAGGAACTAGGTAGAGATAGTCTAGGTGGAATACCAGTAAAACCCCGACTGATTGAAAGTCCTGAAAAAGTATTTTTTAGTAATAATTTAACATCACAAAAAAAGAGCTGGGATGGAAACAAACAATCCAATCCTAAAGAAAAGAAATTCCAGTCCAGAGGAAGGTCTCCTCGGTGGAGAGAAAAATCTCCAAACCAGGGACACAGGTCTCCCCAAAGTGAGCCCTCTGGGAAAAAATACAACCTTAGAAATAGGGATAATATAAAGAAGCCTGATAGATATCAAGAAATTGATACACGCCCCTCTCAATCTTTTCAGACTTCCTCGCAGAAATCGGAAAGAAGAGGACGATCAGAACAAAGAGAAGAGCACGTCAAGTCCAAAGACAAGGAACCTGCTCATCTAAAAAAGAAATTACAATTTCCAAAAACGAAGGTAGCCAGTATTAAAGTAATTAACAATGCCGAGAATACTGAGGACACAACTGAAAAACGGAGAATGGGCTCAGACAATGCTAGACAGCGCAGCAGAAGTGAGCATAGCTCGCAAAGTCCTTATGAATCATCTGGAGACAGTGGACACGAATGAATACCTTCAAGTGGAAACTGCAGACACCAGAGTTAGCAAACCTCACAAAATATATGAAATAACTTTACGTATAGAAGCGGATAAGACTAGAAAAATAAGGGGACTATTTTGGGATAATCTCTCCAAGGGCTATGACATCCTTCTAGCTGAAAAAGACTGGCCACCAGAGTTTGTCAGGGACTGCCCTCATGGCGAAGAAATAATTATGCCTGCCTTCTCAAATCATATCCCAATTCATAAAAAATACACACTTGCTAGAACGTGGGCAGTAGCTCAAGCTCCTGCTTTATATAAAAATCATGTAGGATGGGATGAGGACTCTCCTCCTCACAAAATCCAGTTAAAATCACAACCTACTGCACAAAGACAGTACCCAATTAAGCAAGAAGCTAAAAAACAGGTAAAAGAGATCCTAGATCAACTTGAATACCAGGGGGTGATTGAAACTTGCACCTCACAAATGAACAACCCTTTGTTTCCTGTCTCCAAACCAGACAACTCATATCGTCTAGTTTTGGATTACAGACACCTTAACTCATGTTGCAAAACTTTTGCAGTGCAAAACTCGCATAGTGCTGCACTAATGAATAACATAGTGCGCAAAAAATAGAAAACAACATTAGACATCTCTAATGGATTCTTTTGTCAAAAAATAGCACCAGAGAGCAGATACTTGTCCGCGTTCTCAATAAATGGCGCTCAAAAACAATTCTGTCGGTTACCCCAGGGGTACAAGAATAGCCCAGGATTATTCACAGCGAGAGTAACAGAGTTACTACAAACATATGATGACGAAGCATTATCTTATGTCGACGACATATACCTGACAGATGATGACTTGGATACTCACTTGAAGAGAGTGAACACCATAATACTTGGGTTCGCAGCAGAGGGTTACAAATTCAACTTTAAAAAATCTAGAATTGCCCATCTAACAGTCCTGTTCTTAGGATATGAATTATCAAGTGAAGGCAAAAGCCTGGCTGACAATTTCCTAGAGAAATGTGCCATACTCCAAGCACCTAGAACACTAAAAAACCTACAGTCAATTCTAGGCTTCCTAAATTTTGGAAGAACATACATTGCAAATTACGCAGAAAGGGTCAAACCCCTTTATGATCTAATAAAACCAGATTTTAAAAGAACCAATTGGACTCAAATACACACAGAAATTCTGAGATCCTTACAAACAGACATGTTAATTAAAACAAAATTAGAAACACGTGATAACACACGCAATCTTGTGATTCGAGTCATCCCAGGAAGATGCGGATTCACATACCTGACCTCTAATGAGGGAGAAAAGGTAACAATTGCATTCAAATCACACTTATACACTAAAGCTGAAATGAAATTTAGCCCAACGGAAAAAATTCTTACTGCAACACAGACAGCTATAGCAAAAGAACGAGCCCTGGCACAAGGTAAACAAATAATAATCGTGACATCGATACCAGCCCTAGAGGCGGTAACAAAAGCAAGCATTCCGAATGCTAAAGCACTACATCCAAGGTGGATACAATGGGCTAACTCTCTTGCTGCAACAGACGTGGTATATGAATTTGATCCCAACTTAAAAACACAAGAATTTCTCCAATACGAATTCGAATGTCCTCCGCCGACCGAAATTCTGTCTCTAGAACATTACGGCTGTATAATATATACAGACGGATCAGCACAACCCGCAGTGGGGGGTAAGCAAGCTTACAGTGCTGCGTGCGCGATTGTTAAAGGTCGCTGGCACGAAGGGAAATTTAAACCAGCTATCACCAAAACACAATCTCTGGGAGATTGTACAGCTCAGCGAGCTGAACTACTGGCATTCAAGATGGCGCTTGAAAATACCGATCGAGAATTCCCCACACTCATAGTGTGCGATTCGTATTATTGCGTTCAGTCTTACAATGAATACTTGCAGATCTGGCTTCAGAATGGTTTTAAGGATGCAAAAGGAGGCACAATCAAGCATAAAATGCTCTGGGAACAAGTAGTTCTTTTACAAAAAGAACTACCAAAGACTCACGTGATACATACACTGAGTCATCAACGTGATGGCGTTCACGTTGCAGGGAATTCATTGGCTGATGAGGCCGCGAAGGCAGCTGTGCAAACGGCTTCCGTAGCTGCCATCACACGGTCAAAAACAAAAATAGACAGCGAAATATTACAGGCTGTCAGCGCTACAGAAAAGGATTCGATAGAAACACTCCCGAAAGGCTTTCCAGTAAAATACTCATACATAACTGATGCAAACAATGTTCCTTTAGCTCGAATCCCTGGAGTGGGGGATAGGGCAATTCCAAACATGGAACATAGGTTAGGACTAATAATAGCGGCACACGAAGGGCTTGCTTCTGTACATGCCGGCGTCTCAGCCACAGTATCATTATTAAAACAGAGATACTGGTGGCCACAAATGAGAAGACAAACACGGAACTATGTTCTAGAATGTGAAATATGTCAAAGAATGAAAGTATCAACGGTGAGACGACCAGCAAAGACGCCCCTTCTAATCTCAGATAAACCATTAGCCTGTGTTTATCTGGACCACTGTGGTCCCTTACAAAGGGATGGTAACTATAAATATATCCTGGTCGCAGTGGATTCATGCACGAGATTCATATGGATGTGGCCCCAGCGATCGGCTGACGCCAGAACTGTTATAAAAGATTTGCGAGTCTTTATCGGCACATACGCAATTGGCATGCTACATTCTGACCAGGGTCCTGCTTTTGGCTCTCGAGCTTATAAGGAGGCCATGACCAGCATGGGCATTGCATTGCGGTACTCTTGTCCATTTCATCCCGAGGGAAACGGAATCGTAGAAAGAAAAAACCGTGACATAAAGCAATCTATAACAGCAAAGGTATTAGGTTCGGGAGCTGGGTGGGTCAAACATCTAATAAGTGTCCAACGTAGTCTAAACAACCTGCCAAGAAATTCTCTGAAGGGATTCAGTCCGTATGAATTATTGTTTGGAACTAGGATGTTGGTCTTAGATCTTGACAGTCAGACTTCAGTGGTGAAGGAAAAAAGCTTTGATATCAAAGATCGTTTGGCTATTTTGCAGGACTTAAACGAAACAAGAAAAGACCTGAGCAACATAAAGTTGAAACAGCAGCCAACAACCACTGAAGAACCACCACCTGTCCCAGCAAGACCTGTCTGGATTCCAAAAGTCGGGGATCTAGTCAGAGAAAAGATCGCGGTAAAGAAGGAATTTGGGCCTTCTTACAGAAAAGCAGTTCCTGTCTTGTCTATCAACGGGACAAGATCAGTTGTACTACCGCCGCTTGCTGGTAAAAAGGAGAACCGAGTTGTATCCATCGACCTGGTAAAGCCACAATCATGTGGCCGATAACAAACAGTAGGCCAAGTGGACTCCCGATAAGTAGTAGAACACCAAGGTTTGCTACCAATACAGAGGTCCTAACTAAGAGGCTAATCACATTCGAAACGCCTACAGAAGAACAACAAGGACTGTGCAACAATGCAATGGAACTTAAACCTCTGAAAACCCAAATAAAAACATTTAGTAAAGACACACCAACCTACAATGAAGTAACAAACGAATATGCAAGAAACAGTAATCCTGAAGCAATTGGAACAATTGACAGAACTGCATCCGGCTACTTCATAAACTTCGATGATTCCTCTGAAGACCTCAGTGAATCAAAAACACAGCCATCAACAAAAACCTTTAAAGATAAAGCTAAAGAACTTCTGAAACAACTGAAAGAAACCTATCTGATTTCTCCATGGATTGAATTTTGGGTGGCCTTTGGTGCATTTATCCTCATACTTTGGCTCATCATGGTACTAACTTTGGGACGCTTCATTGAGGGAAAATATGCTAAAATGGACACAGCAAGTCAGAAAATCAATTTGATCCTCAAGCCACACACGTCTTCACACGTCGAGAAAAGAGAACTTTCTTCAGTCAACTTCACAGCCAATCCTATACCGGGTGGGGTAGCATGGGACAATACTGACTATGAAATTTATGGTCCGGTTGAAATCCTGAAATATCCACACCAAATCAAGATCTCGTTGAGTGACTTTGTAAAATCAAGCTCATTTGCTGATGATTGGGATTTTGAAAGTGTAAATAATATGATGTCTGACCTAGTGATGTCTGCTAAATTTACCAAACATGATTATTTGCAGGGTTCGACTAATTATGATAGTATGTACTGTTACAACCACTATGGTAACCATTTTCTACATAAATCGGCACAACCTAGAAATGTTTTAAATTATAATCAATGGGAACATTGTGCAACCCCTCCAAAAGGAAGCTCAAGAACCTTTTATAACAAATATTCATACTTTTCAGGGTTCAACACAAGTAATGCTGAAACATTTTATTTCAAATTGTCAAATAAGACAGGGACAAAGACCATGCTAACAAACACGAAATTGATATATTCAGACTCATTTTTTGAACAAATGAATACTTTTGGTTTTGATTATTGGGACAAAAATGTTGAAGTAAAAAGTGTTTGGGGTACAAAAGAATGGCAAGTACAAGGTATAGAATCATTGTTTAGAGCCTGCATGATCCCAGAACAAATTATATTTTTAAATGACACTGTTCAACAAACTACCTGTCTTGGCCTAGCCAAAATCAAAGACTTAAATAAACCGTCTATTCCAAAGCCAACAATGAACAGCAATAGCTCTACAGATGAAGAGATAGACGTAAACTATGTATTAAACCAAAACAGAACACATCCTGATTGGAAACAATGGTTAATCTGGCCTACAGATACTAATAACTGTCAAGATAGATTCCTGAACAAAACACAGGGGTTCACATTGACCAGGCCAGACCCTAGATATTCCCAAAGACAACACCCAGGGATAATAACCACCTACAGTGTGGGCAAACTCTGCCTTCAATGGCTACAAACTTCCACACTGACAGAAATTAAGCAACACCTAACTTTACTTACTGATGGTGCTGACTTGCGTGATTTCATTATGGGACCGCGCAAACAGCGTCAAAAACGTTTCATAGCAGCCTCTGTATATGCAGCTTACAACGAGGCCTGGAAGGTGACTCAAATTGAGACAGCAGAAAGTATACGGGAAATTGACCGTATTAATTTGGAAAAATCACTTTCTGTAGAGGACAATGGGTTAATGACTCTGTCCTCCAGAATTTTTTCATTGGACAGCATTGTGTCTTCAGCAATCGACATAATATCGCAAGACTTACTGTTGTTACAACACGGTCAGTCTCAATTGCGTTCTATTGTACAGCTTGAATGGACGTTACAAAATCTGCGTTCAGGCTATGTGCCTTGGCGTTTAATCAACACAACGTCACTATTCAATATCTTTAACCTTACTGATAAACAAATCAGTATGGCCCAGAAGGGTGCTGATTATACAATCCTGAGCATTGAGAAACTCGAGAGATTACCAGTGACAATGTCAGAACGACCTGTCAGTGAATGGATAATACATGGGATAATTAATATTCCAATATCAACCTTCAGGTTTCAATACTGCCAAAAATATATACAGGCTGGCATGTATGAGAAATTGGGAAAAGGGTACATTAAGTCAACATGGAACTTGCCCTATTCACATGCATGTGTCAGTAATAAAGGACAGAAAGTGTTTCTTAGTGGCAATAATTGTGCGATGTCACTAAGCGGTACACTTCTGTGTAATGGAATTAGTTTGCATGGAGCCTGTGAAGGGAACTCAAATAACCTTTCATGTCACCAGCTAGGCGCACCTGCAACAGAGATAGAACCATTCTTTAAAAGACTCTATAGCGGGAGTTACATTCTAATTGTGGATCGCAGATGTTGTAGTCTTCTGCCCGGGATTCCTTATCTCATAACTACGACTGCGAAGGTCATGTGCTGTGGACACTCATTGTTCCCCAGCTCCTTTCCAGACAGGGAGGCAAGGGCATGGCCTAACTTGAAAATTACTTCTATACGAATAGATACTTTAAGCAGAATGAAAACAGTGCTTCTTCAGACGCCGACCAGACTCACGTCATCAAAAGAAACGTATGATCTCCTAGTCGCAAGGACGACTGCAGAGATTCACTCGTTGTTATCAACTAATTCCCCCATACATTTCGCAGAAATCCTGAATGAAATCTTAAATATTTCTGATACCAGTGGAGTCTCAAAAGTATTTAAGACAGTATTTTCTATGGCATTAACACCATTCAAAGCCATACTGGGTATTTTTCCAGACTTCGTCCATTCGATTTTTGGCGGACTTCCCCTCATTTTGGGACTAATTGCAGGAATCCTATTCTTAGTCCTTATATTTCGTTATGGCAAACCATGTCACAGACAAAACACCTGCGACAAGGGAAGAAACAATCCGAGCCATTGGATACCGGGACCGGATATCAAAAATCCTGGGACTTTCCCGGCTTAGAGACCTAAACATGACTTGGTTTCTTTCATTTCGACCAATGTGGCATCGATGTGTTTTACCTGTATTAAGGTGCTTGCTGTGCGGAGAAGAATGCGTGTTGGACACCTGTCTGACGCTACAATCGGATGCGCCTATGGATGCAGAAACATTGTTGGGTCCGGTAACGGCCCATGCTTTGTGCTGCCCTCAACGGCTACCAATCCTGATGACGGCATTCGTGGAAACTTCACCACTACGATTGAGGGGTAGTGAAGTTCAAGATGAAAGCAGCATTGATCAGGTACGACCTTCTGTCAGCAATACTAATCAAAACGTCAATGGAGACAATCATGCGCACGAATGCATGGTTACATCTTTTTCCGAGTTAGTGGAACTCTCCCAGGAAGCTGTTGACAGCTTTTTCGACAGTCTAAATGATATGATGTTCTCACCAGAGCAGAAATAACGACTTTTGAGCAAGCTAGCACACGGCGTTCCCAACACCCTGAATTTGGCCTTCAACTTTAATAATAAAGTAGCATGAACAATTTTCCCTCCAGTTCACGGACAGCAATTTTTTTCAGCAGCCCCAAAATATTTTTACGATTTTTCGGGACACTTATCTTCTGCTTAAAGTAAGGACTATTCTTAGAGAACTAAATTTCTATTTTTGGAAACTTTAAAGACATTAGCTGCCCGCTGGTATGTTCATAATTATTTTTATTCTGTGATGGAATGGTCTCGAACCTTTTTTCTTCTGTATTAAGAGCCATTTCATGTGTAATTCTCATATTCAAATAGTAATAATGTATACATATGCGTGATTACTTTAGCATTATTCTACAGCTTGAGTGCATATAGTATATAGGACTGCTTTTTCCGTATATTACAAAATTTCGAAATGCATTATATGTATTTTGGGGTGGTAAGGTATACACGATACTCTACAGTATGTTTTACTATGCCTAGAATCGTAAATATGGCCATAGTTAGCGTGGAGTGGGTGTGATGTATTCCTATAGGTTCTGTATCGATCCCCCTATTCCTGACCCTGTTCTGGTTAACAAGTTAACTAGCAGCCATCCCATGATGCAGAAACCGTTATCTGATTAAGCCACACCACGGCACAGGAACGTGTTATCTGATTAGGTCATAACGCTTGCCATCTAATTAGACAAGCAATATTCCTCCAGCCCCTGATAAGGCATACGGAGTTCTCAAAACAAATCAAACCTATGACAACCTGGGAAAAACCCTGCGGCCATTGTTTTGATTTCACCGAGAACTTCAGCAAAAGAATGTGCTAACGACCAGTTCGTATGACATCCTTATTGACGTATCTATGTCCATCCTTACGTCAATCTCGGCACCTTACAGGTATAAATATTACCGATATTGCCTTAAGCAAACACACGCGGTGGTGACGAGATCGGAGCAGCCAGACTTGCCGAAGCCCAGAGCAGAGCAGACCCCGCTGGCGCAGCCCCGCCTTCCTGACGCGCTGAGAACGAGACGCTGCTTTCTCCTGCAGAGAAATCCAGCTCCGGCGCTTCCAAGCAGCCCTTGCAGGCAGCCTGGAATATCGAGACCAAAGACGAGAGATCCCATCCCTCAACCATCCTAAATTCCAGGTACAGAACTGAATAACCCCTTGCAGAGAATTCTTGAGTCAGTCACTTGGCAAAACAAACTTAACTTAAACTGCTACTTTCTATTCCCGCCCACGTATTAGGCTTAGGTCAGGTACATTGGGGTAGGCGTAGTTAGAAGCACCAGTTGAGTACGATTAGTCAAATGTATATATGTATGTATCTATTTTATCCACTTTAAACCACTATATGGCTTAGAAACCATATAAATGTTTTTACAGTATTATTTTATACTTCTGCTTTTATTGTATGCACTTTACTTAACCATAAGTATTGCGATAATATCGATCCATTTCTCTTGTATGAGAAAAGAGACTGATCAATAAATACCATCTTTTATTGAACACGCCCGTCTCTTCCTTTTCTCTACAATCTGGTGAGACTAAGAATGCACGTACTGACTGAGTAAAATAAGTTGTCTTTTGTTTTCACACGACTCTAGAGATACACTCTTGATTAGGGGAGAGCAAAGTTGTCATGTTCTATGGTTGTCAGAAACTAAATCCCTTCTTGTCTATCCAGGGAGGTTCAACTCCTCCTTGCTTATTCGAGAAAGTTTCTAGTGAACTCTGAGCTAGCTGGCAAACCCAAAACTTTAAGTCTAATATCGACAATAGAAGACCTAGTTAACGTCTGGTCTAGGCCTATACTATTGAAGGTATTATTCCAATGCGCAGAGCCTATTGGGATAATAGGAACTACACTACAGTCTCAGTTAGAAATCTTATCGTCAGGCTTTCAGAAAAATTTTAGAATTTAAAAATTTACAGCATAACATGGCTAGGACGGCTAACCAAGAAGGGCTTCATATAGCAGTGTGCTCCTTTCTTGTGGAGCTTCTGCAGCCTGGAATTTCACAGTTAAAAGGTTAGAGCAGGATACAACATTATAAAGTAGCCACCAATGTCACATCTTGTCAAATAGAGGCTTGGGCTCTTGTCAATGCTTTCCAGATATTAATTATTTCTATACCCCAACTTTTGTAAAATACAATCTACAACTTTGTTTCTTGTGTGCTACACTTCTCCAAACATCCAAGAAGTGTTCTTTTGACACATGACCATGGGTTGAAGACCTAGTTCAGGTCGACAGCAAAATGTCTAGTTGACACTGGTTACTAGGTTCCACTGCAGCAACAAAACTTCAATTTTTCCACATGACTCTTGACACTTTCCAGGCATGAGAGAGCTGGAGGTTCAGCAGTACCAGCTGGAGAAAGGTACAGGTTCTGCTTTCACAAGTCTCTGCCCTTACCAGAGTCAGGAACATTCTTTAATTCGTGAGGTGCTGTCAATTCTCTGGTGGAAGTGGGTAAAGCAGGGCAATTTAAAGAGTACATCAGTCTGTCATGTGCAAATGACTCTGAGCAAATACATCTAAAACAACCAACATATAATAAAGATCAGTCTTTGTAAGAGTAATAATAATTATTTATTATTATAAGTATTATGATAGTTAGCACTCCACACAAGACTTTCAGCAAAGTGAACCGATTTTTGTCCCTGAGATATGTTTTTTGGCAAAAGCTATGGCTGAATCCCTTTCATCAGAGACATTATAATATCAGTCACTTTGTGCATTTCTATTCACCAGCTTTTCTTTGTAACGCATGACAGAAGCTGAGTTTATTAGTCCCATTTAGGGTCAAAGAAAGTCTCTGCCAGCCAAGCCCCAACCTTACTTACCCCCATGCTATGATGGTACTAGTATTCTGAGGTATGTCCAACTAATTTAAAACAAGGATAAAAAGCCTAGGTAGTTAAGGTATAGCAACGTCTTTGACTTTTTCATTTTGGATTACCCATATGCTAGTAATTTAAGGTTTGTGGAACATTCATTACAAAGGTTAGCATTTTAGCTTCTTTTTTATCTATGCCCCACTTTTAAAGGCAAGCCTGTTCCAGAAAGACAAAGGGCCATATTATCAAGGACCGGTGTTAAAATTATCGCCGTTTTACTGGCAGGACACTGCCGATAAAACGGCGATAATGGGCTTGATAATACACCCTTGTTAATTCCCATAGAAGCCCATGTTCTGATGTTAACATGGGCTTCTACGGGAATTAACAAGGGCGTATTATCAAGCCCATTATCGCCGTTTTATCGGCAGTTTCCTGCCAGTAAAACGGCGATAATTTTAACACCGGTCCTTGATAATATGGCCCTTTGTCTTTCTGGAACAGGCTTGCCTTTAAAAGTGGGGCATAGATAAAAAAGAAGCTAAAATACTAACCTTTGTAATGAATGTTCCACAAACCTTAAATTACTAGCATATGGGTAATCCAAAATGAAAAATTTTAACACCGGTCCTTGATAATATGCCCCCAAATTTTTAAACACCTGTTTTGATTTTAAGTACCATTACACTTAATGATCAAACTGTCAAATATTGAAACTTTTTAGCAAAATATTTTTGGGGGTCAGACAAAGCACATGTCGAAGCAAGTCTCAAATATTCCATGGGTTAAATACCATGTCCAGTACAAACAAATGCAAGAAACATGGCAAAACAAGGTATTTCTTTACACCGTCCAGGTAGGAAAATACAAGGGGCAGACTTACAATCCCCTTGCATCACTTTTGCAATGCTGTTTTATCACTTTTTGTGACACAGCAGATGCGTAAACAATGCTCCAAGTTGAGGCCCATTTGCAGCGTGACACATATAGGGAGCTGCGTCACGTTGTAAAGCCCCGAGCCACATTATACCTGCTTCAGGTATAATGTATACAGGGTGGGCGTTTCCACACAGGAAAGCCCCGTAGAAGTGACCCAGATAAATCTATAATATATAATGTGTAATATTTCACAGCGCCATTTCTAGGACACCACTGCGTCAAAACCGTATGCCTGCTTGGAGCAGGTGTAAAGAGTGATGCAGCACAATAAGTATAGGCCTCCCCATGCATTGCTGGAGTTGCGTTGTGCTTGCGACACAACTCCAGCAATGCATGACTTTTGCAACAACAGATTCGTCAGAATTTCTGACGAATCTTTCAGTTCTTGCACCATGGTGCGCCGTATTGTAAATACAACACATCCATAGTGGTGCAAGGGTTTCGCATGCAGGCACAGGGAAACTGATGCATCTCTGCTCTAACGCAGAGATGCATCAGTTTCTTGTAAATCTGCTCCTGGACTTTAACAGTAATTCTGAACTACGATTGGTGGATGCATGACTTTCTTGACTATGTGTGTTTTGATGAAGAAGTGGCCATCTAAGGAGAATGCAACAGACATAGGGTCATGGAGAGATAAATGTGAGTGAATCTGCCAAAAGACATGCCAACAATTCATTCTTGGATCTGTGCTTGGTTGGTGATGCTGAAGGTGAGAAGTAGTTTGGTTTTAGGTGGGATCAGCTTAAGCAGGTGTAAGAAAAAAGCATGTTGGCAATGACCGCAGCCCACCAATGAAAACTGGTTTCAGTGACCTTCATGTAGGCACTCATGGTAGAAAAATCCCAAGTTTGAACTGGTGAAGAACGTTATCATACAACCTTTATACTTTTAGCAAGCTACTCAATATTAAATTGGACCAGCCTAAAAGTTCTATTAGATTTGAATTACACAAAGCAGGCAGCAGGAGACAGTATCTCAAAATGCTTATACCAGGAAAAATTCATGTCCTACAGCCACAGTACCAAATCAGTCTTGCTTGATTGAATGTTTATACATCATTTAATTTTGTTCTCAGATTTGAATCTTAAACATTTGAATGGAAGATTCCTCTTTACCATGTTGTTAAATCTTAAAAAGTGGACTAAAATTGACCTATGTATTAGGGGAAAAAGATGTAAGACTGTCCCAACTATAGGAATCCAGCCAACACAAGATCCAGTTACCCTTATTAATTGGTTCCAAACTTCTCCCAGCTTTCCAGTTCACTGGCAAGTCTGCACATACAGCAGTCATTTCACAGCACCCATTTCAAGCCACCGCGTCCTGGACCGAAAGTCCCACCACCACACTTACTTTTAAAGAATGATAGTAGGTCTACACAGCATTCAGGTAGCTGCTGATTCCACATCTTCCAGATGTTCTTGAAATGCATGTGTGTCTCATTAGTAGAGAAGTGATATGTGAATAGCCACTTGTATGTCTTCTGAAATACAAGCAGCAGCATTGTTAGGCATGTGGCACTCAGTGGTACAGCACAAGATGATTCAACCATTTCTAGTTCTCCTTGCCTTCTAGTTTTGCTCCTTTTGCTTTGGCACATCTATAGCAAGAGCTCTGACATTGGCTATTTAGGCTTAAATTACAAGTTTCTCATAAAATTCTGACCCATATACGTAAACCCTGTTGACAAATGGGTCAGAATTACGAGTTAGTTATCGAATGCGTTAAATACCTCAACATTTGTTACATTTTGGCAAGTTAAACCTGCCAACATTTTGCAAAGAAAAGCATACAGTAATTACGGCACCCTGCAAATTTTGATGCGTTGAACACCCGAAATCCGTTTGTTATTTCCGAGAACCCTTAATAGGTGTTACTTATTGCCCCTGAGAAATAACGAACCCCATGGTATCCTCATTTACCAGGTATGATAAATTGCACCTATATTTGTAATCAGGCCCTTAGAGACTCTATAGGTGCTATTCTGAGTTGAGTTTAAGCTTTCGGGTGGTGCACACTGTATCACTCATAAACTAGACTTGGGAGGACCTATAGAAGGGTCTGATATTTAAGTTAGAATAAATGCTGTAATACGAGGTTGAGAATGATCTTCTACAATATTCAACATAAAAACATTAAGTGAATCAGTGAATAGTTATGGTTGATTGCATAATGCCCACTCTGCCTTTCTGTTCTGTGTTCGGTGTTGTAATATGCCATTATGTATGTCGATGTCAGGTTTTTGAGTAACATTCAATGAGGGAAACATCGCTTACAACGCAACTGTTACTCCGCACTACCATTACGACGCAACTTTTACAACGCAAGTCATTACAACGACTTGCGCTGGGGGGCGCTCCAGGATAGGGAATAGGTTAATTTACTATCCAACACCTTCCCTACTATCCACGGGGACTGGAGTTGGAATAGTAAATTAAACTATTCACTATCCAGTCCTTACCGGTCCATGTGCACAATTCAGTGTGTTTAAGCATGGGAGCCAGAGCAGGCTTTAGTGCTTTTGGCACCCAGTGTGGCATTCTTTGTTGGCTCCTCCCCAAAAACCTCCTTATACATGAATTCCCTCAGTGCCACGCTCCACCAGAGCCACTCACCTCTACATAGTCCCCCCACAAGCGGAGTCTGATAGAAGGACACATGCTGACAGCCATTAAAATAGACATGCTAGTGGATCAGCGTGGCATCGCATGCAGCAGGTGTGGACTAGAACTACAGGTCTGGAGCATGGTGCATCGACATCACCCTGCTAGGCTCACCACCTAGCCTGACATCCCTAACCTGCTGCCACAATCTGCATGGTGGCCCATCAGTCTCATGCCACCAAACCCCCACCCACTCCTGGACGAGTCGAAAAGTAGGAGCTCTAACAATCTAAGGCAGCAGATAGAGTGATTTAGTTTACAAAGACCGAATAAGGCAATAAACAGTCTTCATTCTAGTGCTTAGACTCAGATCAAGTAAGTACATTTGAATAAAAGAGCACAAGCATAACTTCTCTGTGTGATTGAAGGTGGGGCGGGGCAGCCCCCGGATCTATGTGGGCCAATCTGCCGGGTCCAAGATTGTTAGTCATCAGAAGGAGACACTGAGGCTCGGCTTCTCGGTGATACGATTATCCTTCACCCCTGTAGTGCGCCCAGAGTTCATTTAATCATTTTATTTGTAGTGAGAAGAAGAGTGCTACTTCAAACAAGTGAGACTGTTTCTTGTCAATCAGTTCACTTATTAGCAATGCCTTCGCTGTTTATTATGCAGCTCTTGTACAGCACGCCTTGCAGGTAGTTGGGTGACTAGAATTGCAAGACTAAGCATTGTAGTGTGTTGATTTGGACACCAACACAGAAATACATTTGTCTAACTCCTGATGTGTGGGCTGGCAGTGAGGATATGGTGACCAGCCATCTATTAATTACACAAACAGTTTGTTATTTATGACAAATGTCAGAGCTTGAAGGTATCAAAGGAGAATGAATCCCATGTCTTGTGTATTGCCAGGGTCTGCCGTTTTCATCGTTGGAAGACCCTCATTCTCATTAAACATACTGTGCAGTATATGTTGGTTCTCCGCCCTGTTGGTTACATGAAAAGCATCTTCCATGCCCCGGCACGGAAGACGGAGTCCGCCCAAGTTTCAGACAGGACTTCGCCACCCTTCCCTGAGGGAGAATATAGACAAAATATGCATCTATAACTCACATAAGAAGATGAGCGAGTGGGCTCATCAATGAAGAAGAGTAAGTGTGCTACTGACTCTCAATTCACTACTGCAAAGTAGCCTGTTACAACTTGGTCCTGAAGAAGGCCCACAGACCCGTAGGGGCACCATGGGGCTGAAACATGTCAACCAGTCACGATCTTCACTAGGTGCTCTAGAACAGTAACTCTTCCACCTAGCACCAACTACCCTTTTAACCTTACCCCGTGCTTGTGAAATTAAAGACTGCACGAAGGACCAGAGGTAATTTTACCCACACTTCAAACACACCCTTGCACTTTCCAATCACAACTGTTGAAAAAACCAGATGGTCTCCCTCAAGGTGGAGGAAAGCATATCACATGGAGAACCGAACACTCAAGTGAATGAAAAAGACCAAATAAAGATGCTTTTCACGTAACCAACAGGGTGGAGAACCAAGATACACCTCACCGTATGTTTATTGTGAATGAGGGTCTTTAAACGATGAACACCCGAGACCCTGGCAATACACAGGACATGTGATTCATTCGCCTTTGATATCTAGTATACCTGACGGAGGCCGAATGAATATCTACTTCTCCGTCCCTCTCTTGATTTAAGGAGAGCTTGAAGGTAGAAAGTGTCTGGCTCTCTTAGCTGGTAGATACTGTGTGACATAGGTTAGTACTCAGATGAGTTGGAATGAGGAACTGGCATTAAGACGGGATGCAGAATAAGGCTGACACCAAGAGGAAATGGTAGAGAATCTGGTGCACTGAATTGGAGCGGGGACAAGAAGGAGAGGTTCTGGCTCCCCGAAGGGATGAATGGGCACATAGATGGGGGATGAGAGGGGTAGCATCTATATTGGCATGGAAGCTTGAAAGGTAAGTGGGGCTAGAACCAGAGGATGGGAAAAAAGGACTAGCATGTTGAGGGATTTGGACCTGTAATAAGGGATAGGAAGGGGATAAGGACTATAAGTTGGATGCTGCTGCTGAAGGCATGACAACTAGAGCCTGTCCCACATTTGTATTAATTTCTGGATGCCACCTAGCGGATGTAAATGACTTCTCAGTTCTGCAATCGCTGATAAAATGTACACTCTCAAAGTCAAAAACTAATACTGTTACTGCTTTTTTTGCAGCTTCCTTTTGCGCAAACTCGACCCGCAGGTATTAGAGTGCTTTACATGAGCACCAGTTACATTACACAAGGACACATTCATTTTTTGTCTACACAGGGACATTGAGTGATTTGTACAGATCACAGGATGTTGAACCAACCCCGAGACTCAAACCCAAAGTTCCAAACTAGTTGACAGCTCTGGCCATTACGCCACATTTTCCTCCTTCTGTCACTGAGGTTCATGATGCGGGGGCAAAATCCTTTGACAACAGTCCCATATGTTAAAGTTTCCTTAGTGTGTATCAATGTTCATTTTTTAAATCTTTAAATAAGTCCAGTTACGTATGAAAGATTGCACAATACTGCTATAAATCATACAAATCAAAGAACATAAATCCATTTTGACTTGTACTTATGTCTGCTGTCTATTTGGTTACTTTTATAATATTGCGTGACCGCCTCAGATTAAGCCTCTGTCCTGAATTTTTGTCCTGAAGTTTGACTGCTTGTCCTGAATGTTTACAGTCACTGCCCAGAATTTGCCTCCAGGCTAGGTGGTCAACCTAAGTGAGGGCTGATTGATGGCTAGGGTATAGTTTCTGGTCTGGTCAGACACATTTCTCATAACACCATCATCTTGTTATTAAACCATAACAGCTGTACACAATGTCCTGGGCGAGACACCATATTCTTGGCAGCTGTGCCAGCGACCTCCCTATTGAACTTGAAATGCTTACTTGTGTTGCTGCCATCCCCATCAAATACTAGGCTTGGATAGACAGATTTTAACATTGTCTGCCTTTTAGTCTCATGGTCCTTCCCTCCAGTGTAGCTGCTGTTTTTGCTGTAAGTCGATGTTGAACACTTGGTTCTAAGATGTTGAATATTGCATATATTCAGTGAATATTGATTGGTAAACAGTGGATGCTGAATTCTTTCATGCTGTGCATTCCCCCTCTGCTGCAGTATGCCACTACGCATTCACAGTTTTTTTAATGACAGGCAGATTGGTGCAGCAGAATTTTCTTTCTGCTTTCATGCATAGAAAGAGAGTTGATTGGCTTAAAATTGTAAATGTAGTCACTGGAAAATGCCACTTTCTATTTACTTAGTAATCAATCAGTGAAATCAGTGTTCACAGTATAAAAAAGACTTACAAAAATACTTTCCTCTGAGAGAGATACATCTGTAAGCAGTTTTATTCTGTATCTGTAAGTCATATGAAGTACTTTGGTAGTCTGCATTTTTTAATGATAAATGCATCGTTTTTAAATGTCAGGTAAAGATCTTTTAAAGCAAACTTATATCCTACGTAAATGGTTATAGGTTTGTAAATGATATTAAAAATGTAGCTTCGCCTAAAATTTATATCATTATGACTTTGTTACATTCTTTAAATATACATTAGGAGGTGCTCTACTTTTTGGGCCATGCCTAGCAGACAGTGCAAGGTGTCTGGTTGCAAAGCCTTAATCTGAGCTTCCAAAAAGTTATCAGTGGGCTTCTGTTGCTCACCATTGGTTCACTTTATTGTCACTCTCAATTACTTACTTCTTATTCAATGGTTTGCCTTGTCCATGTTGATCCATGTTGTGATTGTCTGTCTCCTGGAGCATGACCTCTTCACAACACTTTAGCGTGGCTGACTTGTATCCTTCCATTGGATATTTTTCATTTACAAAGCATCCATTACCAGTACCCCCACTTATCTTGCAGACAAACTCGTTGTCTTTGGTTAGTCTTGGGTCATTCACACCCAGCACACAATCAGACTGCTGACTAACATGCGCAAAAAAGAAAACAACAAGGCGGCAGGGCGTTTCCATCTATGCACGCAGGATCTGGAATAACTTCCTCTAATCCATCAGAAGAAGAAGGCACACCTCTTTACAGAACACTATATCATCATGCAGTGACAGTTGGCCAATCAGCTATATCTCATGTTACTAGTTTACTTTATGCTTCTCTTTACTGTTTCTCCAGTTCATTGCGAGATGTCTGCAGGTGCGTCTGGATTCTTGGAGGTCAGTGGTGAACCAGGTGGCCTTCCTGGGTTGCTGACTGTAAGAGTTGCGCAAGGGTGCAAGCTCATCTGCGCAGTTGGAGATCCATCTGTGGTGTTCTTTGGCTGTGAGGATGGCGTTGGTCGATGTAGTGGGGGCGTCGCGGTTGAAGGCAGAGTTAAGCTGCTCCACAGTGATGGTGCTCCAGTTCCTTCTTGGAGGGCACAGTGCGGGTTTGGGTGCAGAAAGTTTGTCAACATTGAAGTGTACGCAGTGGTGGTCTATCCAGGGGGGTTGCATGGTGTGGCTGAAGTGGATGCTGTTGCCTCCTGGGAAGATGGGGTCGAGGGTGGGTCCTGCCTTGTGGGTGTGCATGGTGACAAGCTGTTTCAGGCCGATGTTGGTGAGGTTGTCCAGGAGGGAGGTGGAATTTGGGTCGCTGGAGTTGTCGAGGTGGAAGTTCAGGTCTCCGATTAGTATGTAGTCTATGGAGGCGATGGCATGTGGTGCGCTGTGGTCGGTGATGGTTGTGGCAAAAGAGGCACGAGGTCCCGGGGTCTGTAAGTGAGGGTGCCATGAAGGGTGGTTCTAGGGCTGGTCTTGATCTGGAAGTGAAGGTGTTTGGGGTGGAGAGGGAGTTGTTTCTGGTGGAGGAGTAGAGTCAGAGGGAGCTTTTGTGAGCGATGATGAGTCCTCCTCCTGGGCAGTTGGGGCGGTCTTTCCTGCGGGTCTGGTATCCGTCGGGGATGGCGGTGGCGATGCTGGGGTGGAGGAGGAGTTGGTCCAGGTTTGTATGAAGAAGGCGACATCTGGTGAAAGGGTGTCGGGAGGTTCCAGATGTCAAGGGTGTGCTTGTGCAGGGAGCGCACATTGAGGAGGATGCACCTCAGGGTTTCAGAGGTGTTGGTGTTCTGTACGGGGGTGGTGGCGGCCATTAGGGTGCTGATGGTGTTAAAGGTCTGGCGGCCTTGATGGCAGGAGAACTGTTTGTGGGTGATGTTCAGCGTGGATAGTTGGTAGTTGATGTTCCTCCCAGGGTTGAGTGTGAGGAGGGTGGTTGAGTCGTAGCGGTGGATGGTTGGAGATCCAGTGTTTCTGGCGCTGATCGCAGGCGGGTCATGGACGGGCACACACGGGCTTGCCAGGAGGTCAGATAAGTATTTCTTAGATGTGACTATTGCTCTAGGTCACGTTTCAGATGCTGTTAAATGTATAGTCTAATCATTTTGATAAAACACTTTTTCCTGTATTTTAAGTAAGGTGTGTATGTATTGTGAATATATGATAGCATTGGAGTTTTGTGGACATAACTGTCTCAATAAATGTTGTTTGTGACCTGGGGCAGCACAATACAGGTCACGATCATCAGTGGCGGTCAACATAACAGCGCAGTGAAGCCAAACTCAGGGCGCCCTATGAGGCAGATTGAGGTTCCCACGAGAATTAAATAAACAAGTACATTTTATTTCATGAACCTGTTTTAATACAACCTATAGTATGATGTATAATAATATTTTCCTCAATATTTGATTATGTCACCAGGAGCGGCCAGTCCATTGGGACTGAGGGGACACGCCCCTCCACCTTTCGCCCCTCATGAACAGTGTCTGTCAGGCTGAACAAAGGTCAGCCTGACAGACACTGTTCACTTTCAGTTCAAGCAGCCAGAAGCCAGACATATGCTTTCATCGCAGGCTCATGGCTGCCTGGGCTGAACTTTGCTGGGCTGAGGAAGTCACAGCTCCTATGGGTGTGGTGTTGTAGGCTTAGCAAAGGTCCCTGAGGCCCTCCCCTCAGTGACTGAGGGGTAGCATCACTGATTATCTCGCACCTGGGTGCTTCAGTTTTAAGCCCTGAAGCACCCAGGGTCGAGTGTCAATCAGTGACACTTCATCACAGAGTGGGGTGGGGTCAGCAATCTCACTGACCCCTTCCCACTCTGTGATGACATTGGGACTGCTGCTTCCCCTCCAATGAGGGAAGGCAGCTGTCTCAAGCCTCCTGGAACCTCTGAGGCAGAGCTGGCTGCAGGTAAGTGTTTGTTTTTCTTTTAAACTGTTTGGTGTGGGTGTTCAGGTATTTGTGAATGTTTGGTGAAGAGTGTTGTGATTGGATGTGTTTGTGTGTGATGCGTGCGTGTTTGCGAAAACATTGCTTTGAGTGTTATGTATGCGTGTAGTGAGAGTGTGTCCACTCTGTCCCCCTCCCTCCAAAACTTGCCAGCCGCCACTGTATGTCACACTTTTAAACAGATATGCAACTAAGCCTAATTTGTCCTTTGTAATTCAGCATCTTATATGCATTCGCCTCTTTGTCCTCTAAATGATTGATATTAATAGTTAGAATGCTAAAGTCTACCCTGAAATTTTTTTATAGCTATCAGTGTATTTGTTTAGATGCACACACAGACTCTAAACTCGTAATTTCTTGCATAATACAAACTCTTTATTTGATGCTTTAAGAGGAGCCAACACTTCCTGTGGCTGGGTAAGGCTGGGTAAGTCCTCAGGATGTCCCATCAGAAACTTCTTGGTGTTACTGTCTCCCGTTTTCTCGACGCTGCTCACGGTGTGAATGATTTAAAAAAAAAAATAGTTTTACTGTTTTGCTTGTATTGTTTTTTATTTTTTACTCTGGGTTATTGTTCGCAAAAATGCCAATTTTAGGGCTGTTAGTGCCTACATAAACCATGATCTGTGAAAGATCATAGGTACAGTTAGGCCCCCATTTGTATCTCTTCCTTGAGTGACTTTACAACCTGTGCATTTGCAATTTTTTATATTTGTCTCTTCCCTGTGGGACTTTACTACTTGTACATTTGCAATTTATTTCTGTTTATATCTCTTCCCTGTATGACTTTATAATTTGTACATTTGCAATTTTTTACTGCTTGTATCTTTTATGTAACGCATGTAATCCTAAATCCTTATGTATCACAACTGGTTCTTATGTAAAGCGCTCTGACACCTCACGGTAATGCTCCTTCCTTGCGAATAAAAACAATTGAGTACCCTTCCCTCAAAAAGTATTTGCCCCTGGCTTCTCATCACGGCGCACCAGGGCGCCGCGGCGCACACTTTGGGAACCACCGAGTTAGGGGCATGGTTATAAACAACAGCATGGGACGGTGCAGGTGGTAGCCATTTACCTTCTCAAACAGAGCTACGAACCTCACTTGCTGTTACTTTACACATGGCTGCAAAACTGCAAATGTTATTGAATCCAGGATGTGCTCATGGTGGTTACTCAATTTAATGACTGAATTGAAAGCATTCTGCCTCTCATCCGCATTGCCTTATGTACACTAGAAAGAGGAAGTGCGGAACGTATTTAATTTTCTTTACTTCCCCCTTCTGGTGGATGATTATATGAGGTTATATACACCTTTTAATTTCAACTGCATCAGGTTTGTGCGGCTTCGTCCCTCCCACTCACTGCCACTACCCCGTCCACGTGGCTTATTCCCCTCCCATATGTCACTCAGTTTTCCGTCCTCCCCTCCACTTCCCGCCTATGTTGCCTCAAGGAAATAAAATGCTATGACACGCCCAGCGCTGGCCATTTCATAGTGCTATGTCAAAAATATGTACTGTCCTGGTGACTCTGGTTGTACTCTTTTACGCAATTGCCAAAGCAATGGTTCCTGCCAGTTTTCGAAGTTGATTTTTCTATAGTATCTGCTACAACATTAGCCTGCACCTGTTCTTACACCCCCTGTTTATCTTTTATAGTGAGAGGGAATGCTGACATTGCAGTGCTGTATTGCTCATAATTGGGATTTTTCTAAGCTGCACTAAAATGCATATTGACTTTCTACTCTGAAATCATGTATATTCAGCTTATTTAAATTAGTTTTACTACATTTAGTTGGCATTGAGTGTTATTCTCAATCAGCATACCGCAAGCAGAAACATTTCACAGATAAAAAGTGCTTCCATCCTTCAATTGAAGGGCTAGATGAAAAGGTTGCAATTTACATTTGTTGATAGAATTTAAATAGTGTTAAATGTTATGACTAACTTGACGAAATGATCCAGAAACATTTAATGCCATAGCGTCAGAACTCAATACCTGCTGTGGACAAAACCTCAACATTTGCTTAGAGTAAGGTTCTGCCAGCGGCGGCTCGTCCACTCTGGCGGAGGAGCATTGCCCCCTGTCAGCAGCCTCAAAAAGTAAAGAAATAGAACGATAATCAAACATGTTTATTATCGTTTTATTTTTGCTCTCGTTGCCGAGGTGTGGGGCAGAGACATCATGGGGGTAGTCGCAGGGGGAGTGGTGGACACTGTTATCAGTGCACATGACAGTTTGGGCGGCAATCTCAGGCCAGCCAAATCATCATGCGAACTAAAGCTGTCTCGAACCCGAGCTGCATTGGAGGCAGCAGGCACAGGCTACCAGTCTCCGTGGGAGCAAAAATCAAGGGCTATCAGGGCAATCATGATGCAGCCACGGCCCGTGGAGGAAGTTGCGGTGGGGCGGGGGGTGGGGGTGCTAAAAACCGGACTATGGATAATTGGAGGTAAGTAAACAATTTAATAAATAAAACGAATTTCTTAGCACGCCTTGCATCGCAAAATGCGATGCAGCCCGCGCTACGAAATTCGTTCTATTAATTAAATTGTTTACTTACCTCCAATTATCCATATTCCGTTTTTTAGCACCCCCGCCCCACCTTTCTGCCCCACCGCAACTCCCTCCGCGGGCCGCGGCTGTCCTGATACTGCTCTCATGAAATGAGAGAAGCATCAGGATTGGCCGCAGGGGAGTCTGGGAGCTTGTGCTGCCTGCAGTGGAGCCTGAAGATCGGAAGTGCGGCGATGCAGCATATTATTTTTGTTGTCGCCCCCCGCTTGCCTCTCTACCCTGACACTAGCCGCCACTGGTTCCTGCTCTAATCTATGAAACTGTACAAACTTTTTAACTATCACAAAGGGCCAGAGGGGCCTTTTTTCCACTCGGCATTTCCATTGTGGGCTGGAGCCCTTGGAGGCCAGTTTTAAAAGGCCAGGGTCTTTGCTGGGGCCTCTGTCACTTTCACTGGCTCAGCAACATTAAATACAGCAGGCATGTTAGACTTTAAGAGAGAGAGAGAGAGAGAGAGAGAGAGAGAGAGAGAGAGAGAGGGTGGAAGAGGGAATTTTGAGAGCAAGCAATCATAGAAGAAGACGAGAGAGAGGAAAGAAGCAGACGACTAGAATGGATGAACGAAAAGAGAGATATTGATCCAGGAGAGAAAGGGAGAGGGCTGGTTTGAGCATTTCGGCTTGGGCTGCTTCTGGCTCCCCAGTCATACTATTGCATAAGGTTCTTGAATGATCCTTTTCAATGGCTACGTTCGATGTATTACCGACAAGGTCATCAGAAACAAACCAGGGGGCGCCAAAGAACTGCCACGCAAGATGGCTACACTTCACTGAGACTCCAGAGGTCAGGGGTAATAATCCACTATAAACCTCACCTTCCTGATGGCTGGTAATTACAGGACCAGTATATCGGTAACTAATGGAGTTCTTTACCTGGACACCACATGGGAGCAGACACAAACAACCTCTGCCATCCATTGTGACCCACAGGCTATTGGAGAATCACAGCCTAGTCAAGGCCTGGTCTAGCTGCCAAGTTTTCCTTTTGTTCATGCATGACATGTCCATGTTTTTAGGGTGTTTATGTGTGACATTTCAATTTTTATGGTTCACACTTTGCAAGACTAGAATAAAGCAGTTCATAGTTGCCACGTTTCCTAGGTCCATGTATGATATGCCGTTCCAGGTTTTTTCTTTGAATTCTGGGACTTCCAGTCCTGTTTTATAATGGAATAAGCAAGACCACAAGTTCCAGGACTCAAAGAAAAAATCTGGACTGGAACAGCACATTACGTGTGGACCTGTGAAACTTGATAGGTTTAGCAGTTTTGTCAAATTATGAGATAGATTTGACAATGTACTCTGCTTTACACAATATAAGTTCCCTGAGACAGCCTTATCCAGATCAAGCTAAATAACTCAGAACACTAAGTCCAGTTTCACCTGATCAAGCACACGATGGCTGCCCACCCCTTCAACACCCACCCAGCACCCCAGCCTACGCTCTGCACTGACACTCTCACCCATCCAGCCCTCTTTTATACCTTCACTGTGATGCCATAACACTGACCTCCAGGGTTTCACCAGGCAGCAGGGATCTACTCCATCTCAGGAGTGTAACTCAGCATGGAAATTCTCTTGCTGCCTGTCGCTGTGCATTTTCAAACAAGGATTTATATGCACCAGTGAAGCTGCACTATTCAACGTGTCAAGAGTTCTTTCGGGTGTCATCTGAACCACAAAGCATATTACTCCCTTGGAAATTACAGCACTTGAGCATACCAATCACACAGCAAGAGAGAGGCAAATGGGCCAGGCAATAAAATGGTGATAATGCAACACAAAAAGATGATTGATGGAATGCTGGACATTGTCAAATATTCACCTCCAGTCACAGATTTGGGTTTAATCCATTATTATTTTGCTCGCCACACCAATCCAGTTTAGACCCAGCCATATGCAAATCAGCCTTGACCCTGCATCCTAGGACCGTTTTCAGGGCATCGCCCCTCATCAGCCAGCCTAGCTTGAAACTGGTGGCGTAGCAAGTACGGAACCCACGTCTAGTGCATACCCTTCCCACTTAGGGGGAAAATGGAACACAAAAAGATGATGGACGGAATGCTGAACATTGTCAAATATTCACCTCCAGTAACAGATTTGGGTTTAATCCATTGTTATTTTGCTTTCCATGTCATTCCAGTTGAAACATAGCCATATGAAAATCAGCCTTGACCCTGCTCCCCACGTGAACAGTCCAGCCCAAATTGCCAGGCAGGGTCCTCCTTAGACCAACAAACAAGCATCATAGGACCAGTTTTCGGATGTCACCCCAAATCCGCCAGTCTAGTTTGAAACTGGTGGCATAGCGAGCATGGGACCCACATCTGGGCATACTATTTTCACTTAGGGTGAAAATGCAACACCAAAAGATGATGGATGGAATGCTGAACATTGTCAAATATTCACCCCAAGTCATAGATCAGGGTGTAATCCATCATTATTTTGCTTGCCATGCCATTCCTGTTTAAACCCAGCCATATACAAATCAGCTTTGACTGTGTTCCACATGGGAACAGTCCCACCCAAACAAGCATCCTAGGACCAGTTTCGGGGCATCAACCCTCATCATCCAGGCTAGATTAAGACCGGTGGCGTAGCAAACACAGGACCCATGTATGGGCATACTCTTCCCACTTGAATGCTAGTTGTGGAGCGGGCGCACAAGATCACTTGCCAGCAGGCCACCACTTGGCGTGCCACACCTCTCATCAGCTGCCTTTTCAACTTCAGGTATCAGGACACTGCACGTTGCTTGGCTCAAAAGTAACACAACTTGAATGTTGTCACTGTTTCCGAACTTCACCATTGCTGTACAGGAAGCTCGGCGTACGTTCATGCCGGTCAAGCAGCCCGATCCAGTATGCTGTACTATACCCAGCTTGTCAATGGAGAATTTTTTAAGGAAAACGTCAAATTTTTCATACACCCCATTAAGGTACAACATTTTTGATGAAACCCCGGGCCGCGATCTAAGAAGTGGACGGTCGATCACTTCTTCCAGGACCTCATCGCCGCTGGCTGGCCAGGAATGAACCCACCAGTATAATACTGTCAGCCATATTAGCCAACGGTGCTCAGCGTGACACTACTCTTCCACCCATTCTACATTCCAAGTAACTGTCATTGATACAATCCTCAAAGACAGTGCATTATGCAACACAGCCTTTTCCATTTTGACTTGCTACTGTTTGACATCGTAATCATCTGCATCTCACTAATCAATGGTTTTGGTGATCTCCCTCATATCCCAAAGCATGAGCAGTTGATCTGTGAGTGGATGGCAAGGTACACCTCTGATTCCTTTAACACCCTAGGCATTTGTTGAGAGGATCCCCGCAGCCTCAATGGATGTACCCTGTAGGTTACACTCAATCAAGAATTCTGATGTAACTGTTGAGACGATGTCCCCTTGGATTCCTATTTTTGTTACTAGGGTTTTGGTAGGTGAGATATTTATCCTGGTGGGTTTGGGCCACCAATGTGGGTGGGCATGGCGGGGATGACATTGGGATAAAAGTATAACCTATACTTAATTTTTGTCAGGGCAATGCACAACATATACAATAGTCCTAATTTACCTCGGATCACAGGAGCTACCTATGCGGCTTATGACTTACTTCTTGAAATCTGACAAGGGATAATGGAGTACGGATACTAACATCGCTGATCTGAATGTGAGGGCACTCAACAATAGCCCCAAGACTAGACAGGTTCTCTCATATCTTGACCATCACTGTGTTTCATTGCAGCACTGCAGGAAATACACTTTGGCCCGCACACAAATCGTCCATTTTCAGATAAATGGGCTGCCTATAGATTGCTTTCATTGATGATCAGGGTGTAGTAATATTTATTAAAATAGGTTCCCCTACTGCTACCTGCTTTCTCTTGAAGATGACCAAGGTCGCTACTCCATAGCCTACAAAAGTAGCCATAGTGAACTGCTAATTGATGATCCTGGCTTCCTTGATCACTTATGGGGAATTTTTTCTCAATTGACTCACAATCTTTCATTTGGGGGGAGAGCTTAACTGTGTCATGCTACAAAGCGTAATCAGATCCCACGCCCCTCCCAGTTATGGATGTGTCAGCCCAAGACACTTGCAGTCCACAATACTTGATCATGACTTGGTAGATTTTTGCAAGGTTCACAACACCATACTAGGGAAGGCACATGATGGCTGGTGGAGACCAAACTATTGGCTATTAGCTGTGAATACATGGGTGCAACAGGCCGAAAATCTATTGCTCACCCTGTCAGACCACTCTCCTGTACTGAAGCGCTGTGCGCTCCCTGGCTGGCCACCGGCTTGGTCAAACTGGCACCTCTCCTCAGCACTTTACTGGATCAATTATTCACAGACAAGTTGCAGCTCAACCTTGCCGAATTTTCTTAATTCAATGAAGGCTCAGTTACCTCAGTGGGCACAATATGGAAGGCGTTCAAAGTCACCATCAGTGAAAACTGCATCTCTAAACAAGATTCATCCTATGCACACTCTGGGATCATCTTAAATGTCTAGAAAGAGAACTGAACCTGCTAGAATACCACTAGGCACAAAGAAATGGTTGCAGATCAGATTAACACTCACAGAATATAATGAAGTGGCCACAAGAGAGTTCCACTTTAGAGGTAACTTCGCTAATGACTAGAGACTATGGTGAGGGGGAGCGGCCTGGTAGAACTTTTGCAAAAAAATGCAAATGATGAACGGAATGCTGGGCAATGCAAACATTCACCCCCAGTCACAAGGATCTAGGTTTAATCTATCATTCTTTTGCCAGCTATGATTAAGCTCCTTCGTGCTAACAATGTACTCAACGTTGAGAATACATAAGGTAAGTGATGCGATGACACCACACAAATCCTTGCGGTATTCAAAATCTTTTTTCCAGTTGCTGTACACCTCTAAACATACTGGTCACACAGGCACTATGTCAGACCTAGAAGACATGGTGTTTGGATGGCAGAGTATTGACCATAGACTGTTCCTAGGAACAGTTGTTCACCTTAGAGGAAATCCTTAGTCATTGGGCTTTTTTTCATGTTTTTTAAGAGTTTTATATACTGCAAACTAGACCCGAGACATCGGGCATCAGAGCGCTTTACATGAGCACCAGTTTCATTACAGAAGGACACATTCAGTTTTGTTAGGCTGGAGATTAAGTGATTTGCCCAGAATCACAGGATGTTGAGCGTCGTTTCTGTGACTCGAACCCAGTTCCCCAGCTTTGAGGTCGACCGCTCCAGCCGGAAGGAGGCATCATCTCCCCATTTAGGTAAACTTCGAGCCTGCAAAGCACAGGGCAAAAATAGCCTCCCGGTAGAATTCTATAAAAGGTATGCTTCACTGCTTTTTTTTTTTTTTGCTTTTTTTTTTGTTGTCCTCATATATGCCACCAAAAAATAATTACTCTGAATAGGCGTTCCTCAGGCCACTGACACAAACCTTCCTAATCCGACCCTCGTGTTTGTGGATAGCCTTTGAAGATTGCCCAGAGGTAGGGTTGTTACCCGTCCAACTTCCTGTCGTGATGGTACTTGCTACTTAGGAAGGACAGGACCACAAAACCTCTGGCATAATCATTGGACCTTATAGTTTATTTTATTTTTCACTCCATGCATTTAAAGCTGACCACAGATTTACAGACTTTTCTCCACCACATAACATATCAAATTTACTCACCACCTATGCTGCACTGCTTGGCCAACGCTTGACTGCATTATTTGAAGAGGCTATACCAATAGGTCTGCTGCCGAAATCCATGTGGTAAGCTGTGATCATTGCGCTACCAAATCATGGAAAGATCCCTTAGCACTGTGACTCAAGAAGACCCCTCTCTCTAATCAACGGTGGAGACAAACTTTTGGCCAAACTGATGGGGAAAAGACTAATACTCCTTTTAACCCATTTAATACAACCAGGCTAGACAGGTCAACTGCACACAACCAGTGGGCACTATTTGCTAGTCTATAAGGTTTAGATCCCTATCCAAAACAACCACCGTTCTTTTAGATGTCACTAAGGCATTTGACTCCTTGGAATGGGACTAGTTATTCATTTTGCTGTGCAGGATGGGCATCCCCCAGGAGTCCTAAACTGGAAAAGTGTATTATATGCCCAGCCCATGGGACACTATCTGAACCATTTGAATTATTCAGAGGCACCAGGCAAAGCTGCCCACTGTCTCTCCTACTTTTTGCCCGGGCTATGGAGATGCTGGCAGCTAAGCTCAGGCAACACTACAACGACTATGCATTTTAATATTGGAGCATTTTAATTTTCCTGTATGCTGATGACAGAACTCCTTACATATGTAATCCAAATGTAAGCTTGAACACACTGTTTTGAGGAAATATTTTAAATGTTGGCCATGTTCTTCTAAGTTTTACATGTCCTGGTTTTAAAAAACTTTGCCTCTTCCATAGGATGAGATTGAGCTGCCTTATTATGTTTAATAAGCGATAACTTTTGTTTAGTAACAGGTACAATTACAATGCTGGGTGTCCAAGAAATTGTAATTTAAAACCCTCTTTAACTGCAACATCAGAATTTAAGTCACAATTCTGACAATGCTACTCTTAGAAAGTTGCCATTTTCTTATCCTAACCATTTGGGGGCACAAGCATAAATTTATTTTGTGATCGCAAACAGAGCGATTTGCAAAAATCGCCCATTTGCGATCACAAAGGGGCCTTTTGCAATCCATGAAAGTTATTGGGATACACATTTTAGGTAATTGCAATCTCTTGTGATTACCTAAATTGTGAATGCAAATGGGGAATCGCAATTTGCGATTCCCTAATGCATATGCAAGAAGCCTTTCCTAAATGCGAACTATGCATTTAGGAAATGCTAATTAGGATGCTAATATGTGCATACTTTCAAAAATGCACAAAACTACATTTTTCAAAGTGCCATGTGGTGCACACATGCCCCTAGGGCATGAGTGTGCCTTACATGTACACCTTTTTCTTTTAGGGGTGCCTCAGTCGGGCCTTAGACCCCCGGGCACCCTTGCCTTTGCACTAACTAATTTGCGATTACCAATTAGGTAATCGCAATTTAGGCATCAGAAGACCATTCCTACCCATGGGTCTTGAGGCCCATAAAACAGAATAGATTCTCAATAACAAATATCGATTCCTTTATTGCGTTTGCGATTGTTAAGGAATCACAATTACTGAATCGCTATTTGCTGTTTCGTATGGTGCATTGCATTTTGCGATTACCAAATAGCGATTTCTTAAAAATTGCTATTTGGTAATCGCAAAAATGAAGTTTGATGCATATGCCCTCTTGGTGCCTGCAGCCTGTATCCTGGAACATACGACTAGGTGTAGTTGGCAGCTGTCCATTTTGTGTTCTTTCCAGACAGTATTACAAAGGGGGCCGAGGTTTTGGCAGGATGCATCACCCTGACCTGATGGGAGAGGCGGAGCTATCACCTACCACACTTGCACTTCTAAGGAGCCACCTCAGCACACACACAAAGAACTTCACAATAACATTTTGTGACTGCAGACATCCTGGGACCAGGAAAGGGAGGAAGGAAGGAAATTCCAGAACCAGATATGAGGGGAAGTCTAGATGTTTCCCCCACTTCAAAAATGGCACGAGGTATAAATATTGGACCCTCAGATCACCAGAAGAAGGACTGCCTTGCTCCCTAAGGCCTGCACTGCTGTCTGAGAAAGAATACTGGACATGATCCCTTCTTCCCAGGCTACCTGAAGTAAACCCAATGTTGAGCTGACTGACCTACTTCCTGTTCAGAGGTACAGTGATATAACAAGTTACAGAGCCTGCAACTACCCAGGTGACTTGCTGCACTGGACCTGTCAAGTCCTGCTGGCCTCTGCAAGAGTGAGCCCTTGAGTACCAACAGGCTCCTTCCCAAGCCATGGGCCTTTTATTGGTATCAGAGTGCACACCTCTGAAGAAGGAGATATTCTGAAGTTTTGGGCTCTTCAGGGCCATGAACGGGTCTGTTAATACTGAGATCGTGCGGCCTTCGTCAAACGGCCAAAAAAGAGATCTGCACGTTATGTAAAAGCATCAACAGCTTGCGGTGATTGCCATTAACAACCGTGGGAGGCGCCTTATAGTCCACATTTGTAAAGCGCACAATCACCCGTGAGGGTCTCTAGACGCTGGGGCCGTCGGGAAGATTAAGCAAGCTATTGCCCAGAGTCACATGGTGCTGGGCTAATCTGCCGCCGGTGCCAGGGATCGAACAGTGATCCCCAGATTCCGGAGTCAGTCGCCCTAGCCGCGGCGCCACACCTCTCCCACAGGCTCTTTGCTCTACAGGAATTACCATCCGTGATGCCCGACTTGCTTTTCTCACTACAGCAACAACCATCTTCAATGCTCTTCCTTCTCCTTGCTACCCCCTCCACCGTAAATTGAACTCTCTGCGGCAAAACCTTCAGAAGGTAACTCTTTCAGCTGGACTCATCTGGTCCCTGTATTCTGCCAGCACTTCATTACAGTTGGCCTAGACTTGAGATTTTCACCTGGTCTCGCACAATTAGAATAAAGTGAGTGGCGCTTTGTGCTTTTTGTCGCTAGACTTGTGTAAAATATTTAAAATTGCATATCGCTTGTTCTAGTGATTGAATTTTTATCTTTTTGGTGTTAAATCATTTATTATGTTTTACTCTATTTTTCTAAAGTATTGCTGGATTTTTCTTGTGTTGTGTTTTAACTTTATTACTGTTTAAGGGCTTCATAAATACTTTACAGATTGCTGCTAAATTAAATCTCACTGCTTTTGTGCCAAGTTACCAGAGGGTCAAGCTGAGGTTAATTTAGTGACTTTTGTGTTTCACCCTGGCAAGGATTATGGCTTTTTCTTGAGAAGGACTCACTCCCCCCCCCCCGCCAACCAACAACCCAATTTCTCAGAGTCCGCAAACTGCCTCCCTCATTTATAGGTATCCCCTTGACCACAGTTGCCAGGGAGTTGTCCACTGATGATTGCACAAATAGTGCTTGGGAGCGGCAATGTAAAAGAGTGGAAAAATAAGTCATTTATTTGCCACAATAAACAACTAGTAAGATCTCATTTTTAATTGAAGTACCTGTCACAGTGGGGCGACTTATACCGCCAAGGCACATTTATCACACTGACGGAGAAGAACTCCCCTGGATCTACATATCACCGCTTGAGGGCCAGTTGAGGCAGTCCATCCTGGGATTTACCATGCCTACCTTTATTTGATGGTCTACTGAGAACTACCTGCATGAGACACCTAATCACAAATACTTTATATCGCAGTACAGCAGGAAACTCATAATGCACCTGTAATAGTAAAGCAGGGGTGGGAAACTGAGTTAAGGCAGGAGATTATGAATGTGAAGTGGACATTCTACTGCACTTGGGACGGGACGGTTCGCACCGCATGGCCGGTTTAGGATTATACACTGTAAGTGTTTTCAGAGGGCCTATTACACCCCGGTAAGCCCATACAAATTTGGTTTGAGGGACAGTGACTGTTGTACCTGCTACAGGCCACCTGTAGCTGGATTCGTCCACTTGGCATGGTCCTGTGTGTTGTGTAGTTGTTTCGGGTGGAGGTGATGGCTGTGCCGTATGCTATGATAGGTGAACTACAATTCCAGAGCCTGTAGTCGCTCTCTTGGGTTACATAAAAAATAGCTGCTCCGTGCAGGAAAGGTATGGCCTTGGCTCATCTGCTAGAAAAAAGGCAGGTGACTTCTAGGTGAGGCTGGGGAAATGATCCCAAGTTTGAAATGACTTGACGAATATTGCAGTGAACATACTGAGCTCTATGACAAATTGTTTCCTTCTTCTTTTAAACCCTGAGACATTTCACAACCCTTGTATTGGTACTTGATGACCTGCCTGACAGAAGCCATCCCTGATGTCGGGGAAACAGTATCGGGCTAAGAATGCATGTGATTCATCTTTATCAAGTTGAATAACATTACAGCATGATTCCCATGTTAAAAGGGTAAATGGGGTGATGGTTCTCCAGAATCCATGCAATTCATCTGCGTACCTCTTTCTGGTCTATATGTGGACCCTGTATGAATGATCCTTCCCCACCCTTTCCCTTTCCTGCACTAAAGCAATCCTGCATGCAGTGAAGGCATCATTGCACCAATGTGAAGGGTGCCTGCATTGACACTAGGCTGCGAAAAGGGCACTAGAACTGGAGAAAAGGCAGGAAAGTTTTGTATTGTCTTGACTCCTTGCGTGCTCATGACGAGCTCAGCCTCTCATGGCCGCTATGGCGCTCACACGCGGGGCTAATTCCCCTGCTGTGCTGAGCATTCTGAAGAAACAGGCGTGGTCGTGACGAGCTCAGCTCGTCTTGAGCACAGCGCCACCGCGCAGAGCACCATAGCACCGCGGGGGAATTATCCCCGCGGCGTAGCAAGGTGGCTTGCTGCTTTGCACTGCACTGCGTGACAATCTCTTAAATCTACTCCAAAGACTAGATGTTGCTCCCAAGCGATTGTTACCATTGCTAAATATATTGAGGACTTGAGATAAACACTCTGGAGTGGTCTATGTATTGCAGTTGACATACAATTCTACTAATGCTGTTTGTTGTCTAATTGAAATAAAAATTCAATTTTTAAGCACTTTAATAAAAAGTCAGCAAACATGTCTGTGGAGGAAGCCATCTCGGGTGGACCATGTCTCCCTTACTTGGTGCATGCTCCCAGCATCTGAAACAAAACCACCACTGACATCACAGGAATAGCCCCCTCCTGTATTTCAGGAAGGAATGAATGAAACACCTCTTTGTTGATCACAATCACTGAATGCCAGCTGTCCGCCTTCCCCTGTGCAGCAAGAACTGAATCCATACCTTGTCAGATCGTTGCCTTTCCCATAAGGCACAAACTGTCTTCAGCATCTTTATTAATATCCCAAAAATTGTCCCTGAAAATGCTCTGGTACTCCGATACTCTTGTGTGCCACGTTACCCCCTACAGCAATTATGTATCTAACAGTGAGTGGTGTGTGAAGATTCATTAGCCTATTTGGAAGTGTTTTTTTGATTTAAACTAATTACCTTTTTCTCAGTTCTGAGTTTTGGGAAGTCCAGTTGAGGTTACTGAAGGACAGAGAGTTAGATCCAATTGGACTGCTTGGTTTCGTCACCGTTACTTACAGCCTATTGAGGAGTGAGTGGTACATATTGTTGCAATGACCCGGGTGCACTCATCTGCTTTTTCATCAACTGAGGGCCATATTATCAAGAAAAGGCGCTACGTTATCACCACTTTTATCAGAACCTGGGCTTCTATGGGAATTCACAAGGGCATATTATCAAGCCCATTATCGCCGATTAAGTGGCAGTTTCCTGCTGATAATAGCGGCGATAATATAGCGCCTTTTCTTGATAATATGGCCCTATGTTTGATGGTGGGTTTAGTGAATTAGGGCTGATGTAGGAGATGCCCTCTGATCTTGTCAATGGAGTGTTCCGTTCTCTCGCAGGTCTAATGCACTTGAAGGAACTGATTCTGGTCTGTGCATTTACAAATCAGTCGCCTTTCAAAGATTTTCCAAGAATGGGGCAAGTCAGAGAATGGCTAATCGTTGGTCTGGAACTTTGAGTCTGCTGATGCATCTCCATAGGTGATGTGATGGTGGTAGGAACACATTTATCATGCTTGGGATATCATGTTGAAGCGAGGGAGGCAAAGATTTTCCATGAGCGAGGACATGTGGTCCATTAACAAATGTTGCTGTTTTACCATCAGGCACTGCTGGCTTCTCTTTCTCAGAAACATGTGTAGAATTCAGAACTCAGATTGCAGTCAGTAGCTAGTGAGGCGTAGGGTTTTTAGCACATACTTTGGTTATTTTAGATTCAAAGAAAAACCGGTGAAATTTTGTTAAAAGATGTTAGAATATGACTCATTTTGGGTATGTGCACTAAGGGGCCGATTACAATGTGCATCATAATAGGCTCCTCTGTTTACCTTCCGACTGCCTAATTAGGATATAGGCGGTTGAAAAGTAAACTGGCTGGTCATTCCGGCTGGCTTCCATCCAGAAATCTCAAGGGCAGGCCTTTCCGCCCTTGAGATTGCAATGCACGACATGGTTTCCATGCTGGCCTCTCCGACATGGAAAACATGTCGGAAAGTGTGTTTGGGGGCCCCCAGCAGGGTCCCCAAACATAGCAGGGTCCCCTTTGGTGCTCGGCCCCCCTGTTGATCCCTGCTCCTTGTGGCAGGCACATAGTGGTGCCTGCCATGGGGTGCAGGGATGAACGGCACCTCCCATGTCACTATGGGAGCGTGCATTACTGCTGGTCTTCGGCCGTAATGCATGTTTTCATAGTGAAATGTAGTAATACAACCGAACAGTGGGGCATATTATCAAGAATGGGTGTTACATTATCGCCGCTTTATCGGCAGGAAACTGCCGATAAAGCGGCGATAATGGCCTTGATAATATGCTCTATGAATTCCTATCGAAGCCCATGTTAGATGTAAAGACATCTAACATGGGCTTCGATTGGAATTCATAGAGCATATTATCAAGGCCATTATCGCCGCTTTATCGGCAGTTTCCTGCCGATAAAAGCGGCGATAATGTAACACCCATTCTTGATAATATGCCCCAGTGTTCGGTCTCATCATAATGAGGTGATCGGGATTGCCGGAAGGGTGTTGGTCGGTCAGTGATATCGAAAACAGGCCCTATGTCTCATGAATTATGTTACGCATTTAGACAATATTTGTAGTTCACTTGCTAACTGAAAAGCATGTTTTTCACAGAAGGAGAGGGTATTTTTTGGCCCAGACCTTCGAAAGAGGTCCATTGCAGTCGACTCTTGCAGAATCGGTGATTCTGTCGGTTCACTTGATTAGCTGACAGCGAGGGTATATATGATACTCCCTAATGCAAGTAAGGGCAGGCTCCCTTCCCACCAGTAACATTTTCCCACAAGTGGCCTCCTTACTATCAGTGATGTGACCTTCTGTCATGTAGGTAGGTCCTCTCACCTATGCAGTCAGGGCCCAGGTATTTTCCGGAAGTACTTCAATTCCATGAAAAAATGCACATTTGTGTAAAAGATGTGCCTATCTCCAGCGAAGCACATTTCTGCAGAGGAGTTGACCACACTGAGCTTAGGTGCACAGCTGGTATTTCCATAAAGATAAGTAAGGCAGCAGTCATAGAGCGCCACCAAATGGTTCAACCAAAATACTGCGAAAGATTAAAAAATATATATATATATTAAATGTATGGGGAGCACAGAAGGTAAAAATCTTTTTTGCCTGTAGTGCTGAACGTCCTTGCCCCATTGCTGCTTATGTGGCAAGGTTACACCGTGATTAGCGTTTGGAAACCATTTTATGGTTTAAAATGAAGTTCAGGGAGGTGGAATGACAGCTTGGCTGCTTGTGGTTATGAGGTGAAATACTATTCTGTCTGCATTCTTCCTTCCCTGCCAAGGGGCATGCGTCGATGGGGCTGAGGCAGAAACGAGGAATCCAATAACATTTAAAAAATGAACTGAGCATTATGAAAACTCATCGATTTAGCTTTGCTGGTGTGAGAATAAGTTTCAAGGGAAGGATGAGTTTTTAATTTTCTTTCCTTCTTTTTGTTCTGGAGCGTGTGCCAGAAGTCAAAATAATACTGAAACCCATTACACTAAAAAGACATGGTCGATAACTTAGTTTCAATGATCTGTCTGCTGGGCGGTTGTATCAAGAGAAAAAATTGAAAAAGATCTCAATTTCCGTTTTATTATTGTGTTTCTGCTTTTAATTTGAGCCGCTTAGCTGGAAAGGGAGGGTGACACATGGACTTTTCCAGTAAATTAAAAAAATCTTTACTGGCTGGAAAGCAAATTGTGTTTCCCCTGCGGTGCTTTGACTTCATTACGGGAGTCATCTGCTGTGCCATAGCCATCCTGCATAAGTAAAAGCCACAGATAACAAAAGCGTGACACACTCACCGCATTTGTTCATATATTTATCGTCTAGGGTTTTTGTTAAGCGCTGCATGGAGTTGGTTGCTGCCTCACAGCGGTTTGCAGGAGCTGGGCATGACAAGATCAATCGACAAATGTTCATGATTTGCTGCCACTAAGGTAGATTTTCTCCTTGAGCCGCAGCAAAATCCACTCGAATGGTGACGTGCTCTTGCGCAATACATGGGGCCCTTTGCGCTGATTTTCAGTGCTGCTCGGGCTACCTGCAATAAATTGCAGCGTGAGCAGCGTGACCTTCCCTTGGCAGAATGCTGCAGAATAGCACAGAGTTTTTCGATAACTTCGCGAAATTCCATGGAGTGAAACTCCACGAGTTTGGCCCACCCTTACTCGAAGTAAATAAGAAACACATAAAATTATTTATGTTTTGTATGTGCCTTGACTTTTCTTTGCTTCCAGATGTTTTTATTAAGGAATTGATGACTATTTGTCTTTTTATCTTTTAGATGAGGATAGTGTTATCGTTTTCGAGACGCCTTTTTGATGAATTACTCTGAGGTTTCCCTATCTTATTTAAGGTACAATTTTATATATTTACCAATATGTACTGTACATGGTGGCTGCGTCATCCTTAGTATATTGCATTGACCGACGGCTGTAACAGGTGCTTCATACGTGCAGATGTTTGCAGGTGGTGGCCACCGGCAATCATTTTAGTGGACTGGAAAGTTGTGCGAGAGAGAGAGATACAAGGGCAAAAATGTGAGAAAAGGGATGGACAAGAAAGATAAGAAAACAACTGCAAAGAAAGGGGAACATTAGGGATACAACAAGAACATGCAGAAGTGAAATAGAGACAGGAAAGGTAGTATGGTGGAAGAAAGAAGCATGAGGTGGAATCCAGACTAGCCAGGCTTTGTATTCGGCAACCATCGTATTGCAGCAGGCTCCACAGAAAAACTCTGGGCCCTGCACTTGTTGAATAAAATAAGCATTTGCTTTAAAGATAAGCTTGTACTCACCAACGATGGACTTCAAAGACAATGCAATTGTGTGTTCAGCATCTCATGTTTGAGTTCCTCCTGGAATAATAAAAATGTTGTCCGAATATTCATTTGCTGTCTCCTGAGATCAGGCAAATACTATATAAAATATAAAAAGAACCCCAAAATAATAAAAATATTGAAGAGGAACCCATACCTGTTTCTGCCCTTCATCAATACAAAGGGGCAGATTTACAATAAGTGGCGCATCCCCAAGGATGCGCCAGTTATTGTGCGCCGCAGCTCCGCCACCCATGGTGCGCCGCATGTACAATGCGGCGCACCATGGGGCAAAAACGGCACAGATGCGTGACGCATCTGTGCCGTAAAGGCGGCGCATTGCTGGAGTTGCGTCGCAAGCGCGACGCAGCTCCAGCAAGGCTCTGGGGGGCCCTATCTGTCCAATGCTGCGTCAAGCCTTACACCAGCTTCAAGCAGGCGCAGGGTTTTGACGCAGCATTGGCCTATAAGTGCCTGCGTGAAATCTTGTAGATTTCATGCAGGCACTTTTGCGAGGCGCACCTGCCCCGGAACGCTCACCCTGCGCCGGAACACCCACATGAGGCGCAGGGCTTTACAACGTGACGCATCTGCCTAGATGCGTCACGTTGTAAATGGGTCGCAGGGATGCGCCACATTTACGCCACTGTTGCGTGACGCAAACGGCGTAAACGTGGCGCAAGTCCGACATAAATCTGCCCCCAAATGTCTGCTCCTATTAGTTTAGTGCCTCTTGATTGGTTTGGAGTATTACAGCAAGTGACTAATGGAGAACAGGCAGAGAGTGCGGCCTGTGGATTATAGGGGAAAAATTAGCTTTGGGATTAGGAAGGTCTCGCATTGTTGGCCAGACCCTGAAATGAGTGTTTTAGCACTAGTGCCTAGTTTGAGTCAAGTACAAATAGCGCTAACCGCTATTTTAGTACAGTTTCATGTCTCAAGATGTGCCCTGGGGGTAGGTGCCTATACTAAACATAAAATATAGATAAGTATGCATACAAAATAGGTACAAAGACTGTTTTCGGAAGGTTACTGCACCTTTTACAGCACAAAGGTATAAATTAGGTATAATTTAGGTGCAAAACATGTCACTTAACTGCCCCACACTGGGGTGGTAAGTGCTATAGAAGTGTTGCAATACAATAGAAATGGTGTTGGCGCTGGGTGATTTGGCACCCTCTACACCTTATGAAACCAAGGCACTTATGTATCAACACATTGCCCCAAAGACCCACAACAGGTAAAAACCCTCTGATACACAATGATCTCAAGTAGGAGAAGCTGTGTTGCAGAGCTGTGCTCCCCCCACCCTAAAAACATCACTGCTCATTTACTGTTGTCCATCAGAATTGGGCAATTATAACAGTTTGTTTTCAACAATGCATATACATGTTTGGCAAACATTACGTTTACTACAGTGTTATGTGGGTAGTAGAATAGTGATATATTCAATGGAAAAATATAGAAATTGTGACTTAAAAGGCCTTCTAATTGAAAAGTCCTTCTAAATCGGTTTTCATTGCCATAATATGAAAGTAGAAGCCAGTTGCCTACTCAGCCCTGGAATGACTCAGCATTTCAAGAATCATAAAAAATTGAAAAAAAGAAGGTTGAGAATAAACTATTGATGAGTTATGTACAGATTTACAGACGAGTGTCTGTCATTTACAGTAACAGTGCAGGAAATGTAGGGGTTAAAAGCAAAATATCACTTTGTTTGCTTAAGCACTCACCTAGAATTAAAATATTGAATTTTTGGGACCTGTGGGAGGGGTTAACAGCACCACTCCTAGAAGCCCTTGAGCATCTTCTCGGGCTTGTCAGTTGCTTGTATGGGGCCAATGGTAAAAACTACATAGGGGCCCCACTCCTTCCAATTTTATAGGTGACGATGCACGTGATACTAAATCTGAAAAATGTGTTCCGGGGAAGTTGAAAACATGTCAGCTACAGTATGTAATCCATCTAATGGTTACTTCGCCATTAATAAACAGAAAAGGAGGGCTTGCTTTGTAACCAATAAATTTATTTTGCAGCATGAGCACATGTGCCCTCTGCCCTCCTGTGAGGGCCGAGCTGTGCTCTATTCTGTATATTAAACAAGAGAAAGAGGAGCATTAAGAAATTATTACTTAAGATATGAGTGCTGTTAGAAGCGGCTGTCTCTAGTTGGCAGAGGTATACACTTCTGACAAATAGGGACACTCCTTTTCTAGTCAGAGCAAGGGGATCACACACTTAGATAACCCCTGCTCACCCCCTTGGTAGCTTGGCAAAGCAGAAAGGCTTATCTCAAAGGCAGTGCGTTAAGCATTTATGACCACATACAGTAATAAAGTGAATACACTACCAATGGACACGACACAGTAGTATTATAAAAATAAGGATGTTTATATAAGGCTTAGCACAAGACCAAATAACGACAAAAATATACCACAATCTTAATAAATACTCTTGGAAGGAAAAATAATAGTTCAAGTACGGTTTCTTCTTAGCACAAAAAGTCTTTAGTAACAAAAGCAACTCTTCTTCTTTAAAACACAGTTCTTGGCAACAATGTAACCCACACGGGAGTCACACGACGTCGAGGCAAAGTTAATCCAAAGGTTCGGCGTCGACCGCGAGGAGCGCTATGTCGAGCCCGGAGTCGCACAGACCCCCACAACACAGTACCTTGGAAAAGTGAAGCACTCGATGATGAGCGGCGTTGAGATGTCCGGCGTCGCGTCTTTGGCGTCGATCGGGCCTCGGAGTCGGGGCGATCTGCAGCGGCGTCGACCGAAGTCAGGCAGGAGCAGCGCTCACGAGATGAAGCAGGATACGGCGTCATCGATGTCGATGTTGCAAGAGTGAGCAGCGCTCACGGCGTTGATAGGGCTCGGCGTCGATGCGATCAGCGGCGGCGTCGACACAGGGTCACTTGGAGCTGGAGCCGAACTCGCTACTCACTGGCGTCGCTACTGGCGTCGATCGGGCCCGGCGGCCGGCGGCGAAGGTGCGGGACACTGGAGCCGTTACTCACGATGTCGAGCTGGATTCGGCGGCGTCCGTCGGCGTCGAGATTGCTGGATTCTTCAGAGGTGCTGGATTTTCAGGTTCCAGCAACAAGCACTTTGAGCAAATAGATGAAGTCCTTTGGCCCTGTGACTTCAACAGGAGGCTGGCACTCTTCCAACCCTTGGAGATTTTCTTTAGCAAGTTTGAGAGTACACACTCAGTTCCTCTCTCCTGGTTCCTTGGCAAAAATAAAGAAGCAACTGCAGGATTCCCCCAACAAACAGCACTCTGGCAGAAGGGGTAGGCAGTCCTTGGATCAGCAGGCTTCTTGTCCTTGGTTCAGGTTTCCTTGTCAAAAGTGATCTAAATTCTTGGTTCAGGGGTCCTTCTCTTATACCCCTTTTTGGCTTTGATCCCTTTCTCCATGCAGGGGAATTTCCCTCCATCTTGGGTTTGTTGTGGGTGTTGCCAGGCCTAGGCACCTGGCCTATTCACTGTGCAGGGCAGAGTCTTCAGCCGCCCAGCAGGAGCGGAGCCAGCATTGTCACTGGCAGGGGCAGGGCCATCAGTCGCCCGGTAGGAGGTGGGGCCAGCAAAGTCCCTGGCAGGCACAGAGTCATCAGTCGCCTGGGAGGGGGGCGGAGCCAGCATTGTATCAGGCAGGGCAGGCTATCAGGAGCTACTCTTCCCCTACTCTCAATGCAAATGCCCCACTCACCCCACACTGACTCATTCAGACCTCTGGAGCCACCCAGCTCCTGTCACACGCACACCAGAACCAGCAGAGACCGGTAGACAGTTAGACAAGAAAATAGCTACTTTCTAAAAGTGCTATTTTCAAACACAGAGTCCAAAAACCATCCACCCAAACGGATGTGTTATTAAACCCTGAGTTCAGGGATACCAAACTCGACATTGCACCATGCTCCCCGAGCACGCTAGGATTATAGCATTAATAATCCTGGCAGCTCATTCTAACTGATGGAGAGCAGGTTACCTTACAATAGTGAAAAACGAATATGGCTGTAATTCACTATTAGGACATGCCAACCTTGTCAGGCTTGTCCTACCTTATGCTTACAATGCACCCTGCCCTTGGGCCTACCATAGGGGTGACTAACATGAAGTTAAGGGAAGGTTTAGGGACTGGCAAGTAGGTGTACTTGCGCAGTCTGCGTGACAGTACCAGACTGCACGTAGGTCTAGCAATGGCAGACCTGTAGACATACTTTTACTAGGCCGCTTCTGTGGGTGGCACAACACGTGCTGCAAGCCCACTAGCAGCATTTGTATTTACAAGCCCTGGCACTCCTGGTGCGCTCTACTAGGGACTGACAGTAAACCAAATAAGCCAAACATGGAATCCAATCAATACAGCAATTTCACATAGGGAGCACCTGCACTGTGGCACTGATCAGCAATGGCACAGTGCCCAAAGCAATATACCAGCAAAAACATCGTAAACAGAGGAGGCAAACAGAAAAAATGGAGGACAGACTCATGCCAATGATGTCAGGTCTAACACGTGCCTTAATTCGGAACGTAAGAGTTAGAATGCTACCTGCTAAAGAAAGGTGCGTTAAATGGCATTTTCTGCAAAAATGATTTGCTGATTTACTATTTCATAGCCAAGAAAAAGCTTCTACATGTTACTTTTACCTGCATCTTTTTTTCAGAAGCTTTGAAAAATGTATGTCTCTCTCTCGAGCCCCTTGAGAATACCTAATTTTGAAACAAAATTTCCCGAGTGTAAGAATGATATTTGAAAGTTAAAATTCAGCTAGGTAGGGATCTACTCTGCTATTGACGTGTGGAAAAACAAGGGGATAATGCAGGCCGCTATAACGAGTGGGGGTGGGGGTAAGGGGTCAGCAACACTTCAGGGGGCCCGTCATGACTTCAGAGGTGCAACCCAAGGCCAATGAATATTTGTGCAATATGGGAGACTCCGGGGCCCCTCATCACATTCCGCAAGGGGTCCCCATCATTTTGTGTTACCCCACGGAGTCGAAGCCGCCTCAGCGACTGTGTTCTCCAGAGTCACCTGGACAGCAGGACTGTGGGCCTCATTTATGAAAAGTGACGCATCGCTGCAAGAAAACAGCGATGCATCACTTTTCATTGCGCCCTCCTATGCGACCCCAATGATGCATCATATTTACAATATGACGCATCATTGCGCAAGGACTTACAGATACGTCAGTATTTCTGACGTATCTGTAAGCGCAAAAGTGACGCATTGCTGGAGTGTGTCACAAAAGTGACGCAACTCCAGCAATGCGTCCTTTTTGGGGAAAGCCCCATGTGAAAGGGCTTGCGTCAGTCTTACGCCTGCTGTGAGGCAGGCTCGCGATTTTGACGCAACAGCGTCCTAGATTTCACTGCGTCACTATTACGAGGCTTTTTGCGGGGGAACGCCCCCTCTGCATACATTATACCATTATACCTGACGCAGGTATAATGTAGCGCAGGGGTTTACAAAGTGACGCATCTGCTTAGATGCGTCACTTTGTAAATAGTGTGCAACAGGAGGCATGTTTTACGCCGCCGATGCGTCACAAAAAGTGACGGATCGGAAGCGCAAAACTGACGCAAGGCCTCATAAATGAGGCCCCGTGTGTCCAGCTGTGGATTCCGTTCATAAAACACATCAATATTCAGATATTCCGCGATACGAGTCCACAGGCACATTTGAATGCTGTGCTTGCCATTTTTGTTCTCATCTAAAACAATGAATAAAAATAGTCCCAGCCTATCTCATGATCACTTCAGAACACCAAGTACAAGGCCAGTGATTTCCGCAGGTAAGATGAGATCACAGACTCAGAGTATCGCCTCTAGGTGGCGCCAGATTACAAGAACAGCCAAGAAAACGTCCTTCTCGATCAGCGTCAGGGAGCGCTCCAGGGGCAAGATGCGGTTTGGGTCGGAGTGCTGAAAATCCATGCACAGGTCGTGACAAGATACAATGGCTTTCTCTCAATATAACTGTAATCAAGCACATAAGGTGATACGTATGAGACAGATATGTGGAATAATTTATAAAGAGGGCAAACAAGAACCCGGTGAAACAAATTTCATGTAAACTGAATTGAAGTGACGCAGCATTTCAAACCCTTAAAATCCTTTGGAAGGTGCCATTCCCAGCCAAACGAACACCAATAGGGCTTTTATATCCTAAAATGTTGTCGATGGGAGGCATAATTTAAAAGAAGATTCTACTTAGTTTTCTGACTGTTTGGCACTTTGGAGTCGATCCCTTAGGCAGAGACGTGTTCACAGGTTTTGCCCACGAAGGTATATATACAGGTGTTCAAATGTAGGAGGACAATAAACGGGGATGAACTAGCTTCCACACTGTCATTTATTTTAAAAATATTTACAATGCGAGTTATTTTTAAAGGAAACAAGAGGAGTGTGTAGTCAAGTAGAGTCGAATCTGCTCTTTGAGCTCTGAATTCCCTGCACAATGCGCTCTTGAATCTTTTTTGTGTGACTAAAGCTGTCATTTTAATTATTCCACTGAGGAGAAATGTGTGAACATATTTCAAATGTTTGCCTTTTTCTGAATACATATTACATCTTTTACGCGGGTAAATAATTAACATTGTGCAGCCTTGTCTGATACATAAAACATTCCTCTACGGTTGAGAAGAAAGCAATTTTCCCAAAAGAGGAATTAAACTGCTCCAACTGGCGGGACATTTTAAAGGAATGCAAGCTGAGCGTGGCTGTCACTGGCCCATGCTGCTGCTGCACACAGAGATTGACAGATTGCAAACCCTTCCATATGAGGATCCTGTCGCTGTCTGATCAGGGACAGCCAGTGAATGCTGATGTCAATCTGCTTACAATTCCAACTCCAAACAGCACACCAGTAAGGAAAGCATTTGATTTCGGAGGGGCAAATGCAACACTCAAAATCCAAAAAGCGCAAAGGTAGGGAAAGTGTTAGACTATGGAAGGGTATAATTCAATAATACCACTTCAATCTGTCCAAATCTAAGGAAAAGTTTGGATTTGAGAGGGGTTAGATTTACGATTCTCACTCCAAACAGGACAACAGCAGGGAAAGCATTTGATTTCGGAGGGGTACAATTTACTATTCACAACTCGACACAGTGCAAAAGTAGGGAAGGTGTGGAAGAGCGAGAGGTTAATTTTGCAATTCGTACTGCAGTCTAAATAAGAGTAGGAAATCTACTTGACAATACATATATAACTGACATCATAAATGAAGAAAAAATATGAAACTCTTAATAAAATGTATTAAATAACATGATATATATATATATATTTTATAACAAAACAAAAATATTACATTTACATAATTACTATTCGATAAAATATTCAATTATAAAATAAACAATTATTGCTATTCAATTATGAATTATTTAACTTCCCACCCTATACACCTACAAAATTAGTAGTACCCACCTAAAATACAATTTAAAAATAAGTAGTTCTTAATTCACATTCTTAAAAGCCATAACATTATTAATTAGCAATTAATAATTAATTGGTAATTATTATTACTTAATTACCTTTCATGCATAGACCCCTACAAAAGTAGCCAGCAATTAAAATATAATTAAAATAAATAGGTATTCCATAATTTAGGTATTTAAAATTCAATTAAATGATTAGTTTACAAATATTAGTTAATAGTTAAATATTACTCACCCTACACCCCTGGCATCTTGAATAAAAAATATCAGTAAACAAAGTATGTATTCCATATTTTTAATAATAAAAACATATTAAATATTGCTTTAAAAATTAATTATAAATTGTTTATTAATTATTATGTTATTAAATGTCCACCTTTGACCCTTACAAACATTGCAGCCCACAACTAAAATACAATTAAAATAAATAAGCACTCCATAATTTACATATTCAAATTCAATAAAAGGATTAGTTTACAAATAATAGTTAATTATTACTTACTCTACACCCCTAAAAAACTAGTATCCCACAACTAAAATATAAGTAAAATAAATCAGTATTCATTATTTTACATTATAAAAAATGTATTAAACAATTCATTAAAAAATAATAGGGAATTGTTAATTAATTATTACTTAATTAACTTCCCATCTTAGAAAACCATGTAGCCCGCAACTAAAATATAATTAAAATAAATATTCCATAATTTACATATTAAAAATTAAATTAAATAATACATTTACAAATACTAATTTACAGTTAATTAATAATTACTTAATTAATTTCACACCCTGTACCACAACAAACCTAACATCCCACAAGTAACATATCAGTACAATAAATAAGTATTCCAGGTTTTACATAATTAAAAATTGGTTAATTAATTAACAATGAATAATTCACAATTATTACTTAATTAGCATCTCAGCATATACCCCTACAAAACCTACCAGTGCACAAATAGCATATAATGGAAGAGAATAATAATGACATAATTTACATAATAAATATCAGTCATATAATTAAATAAAATGTATTAAACAATTTATAATTAATTATCACCTTATCAACTTCACACTCTGCACCCCATAAACCCAACGTGTTAAGACACTATAAATTACTATAAAAATTAAATACAAAATTCTAAGTCAATTAAAATTATAAACTGTATTAAAAAGATAATAACATTTACATAATCAATAGTAACACATAAAATAATATAGCAACTAAAACACTTTCATATAATTAAAAAACAATATTTTTAACCATATAATAATAAAAACATTGTTATTATTCAAAACTAATATTCTTGTCAACGATATTTGTGCATTACGATATTTGTGTATCACAATATTTGTTCTCTGATATTTCTTTCTCCTATCATTTTTAAACTGATATTTTGTCCAAACACCGTTTTGCATGAGAAGCTGCAGAAGCATGATAAAAGGAGTCATGAAAGAAAATTGTTCTGAAAAAGTGTAACTCACATAACTCCATAGATAAATGGGTCTCAAAAGTCAAGTAGAATAGGGCTGTGTCTTAAACAAATAGAAATTGTGATGTCAAGGAAAGACCATCCCTTAGAAAATGATTCCCACTTGTAGATCAAACCCGGGCTAGCAAAGCAAAGCAGAGCCCTTCATGAAAAGGAAACTCATGTCCACAGTGAAGATCTGAGCTGCCATGTCTTGCTACATGAACATCCCACCAAGCAGCAGTGGCCAAGAGAGGTAGACTGAAGCCAGAAAAGGCCTCATAAGGGGTTACAGGATAATCAAAATCCTAGTGCACTTTGCATTCATTCCCAAAAACACAAGACAAAATCACATTATCTCAGGATGCAAGGGTCCAAAAGGTGTGTGCAACCTGCTATTTGTACCCATGGGTAAAGTTACTACTAGAGAAGAGGATGAAGATGCATACACGGTCCCTTCTGTGGCACGGTAATGTGACACCATGGAGATGGTGAAACATTGCCTCAGCAAATTTTCCATATTACAGACGCAGCCGCAAAGGCAAATAAGATTTCAGGGGTGCACTGCAAAAAAAGGTTCAATTTCAGTGACGTCACACCCATGAAGGCCCTCCTTGAAAGTCAGGAAATGCTTTCCCAAGGATCCTTTAGGCACACCATTGTGTGTCCAGTCACTTACTGCACCCACCTGTAGGGGGAGCTCTACCCCTCCACTGAAAATTCTGCTTGAGTTGCACTTGCAAACTGCATAGTGAAAAGCAGACCAGCGACCTCAAACAACCGATCTTTCACTAATGTGCTGCCCCGGTGGTAGGCTCAGGTTCACGGCTGCCCTGGAGGCAGCAGATTCATTGTGATAGGGTGGACTGACCCAACTACGCCCAGAGCTCCCTAGTGGGCCATATTTATAGCATGCGTGCTGAGATTTTAAAATATTTCTCTAAGTAGGCCATCTAGGAAAAGGTTTTATGAACGTTTTACCTTGAAACTTGACTTGGAACACAAGGTGCTAAAATAAAAAAAAATCCTTGCTATTTCAGAAATGCAGCTGGAAACAGTATGGAAGCTCAAAGGAATTATGCCTTTCTGCAGCAAAGTCGTCCCTATATATCAGGACACCAATCAGAAGGGAACTGCGCCAAAAAAGCATGGGTGGAGGCATGGGAACACCCATGCATGCAACACCCATGGGATGCATTCCCAGGGCAGAGGAACCAGGTCAGCACCTTGCACTGCCCTAAGTTACTCCACATTTACTATGCCATGCAGAGCCACGCTCAGTGGCTCTAAGTGTAATAGTAAATCTCATTAAGGCCTTGCGTTGACCTTGCATCACCCTGCAGTACAAGCCCTTAGTACATTTTGACTTGAGTTTGTACTATATTGTTGTCTTTAGTTGTCCTGCATTATGTTTGGAGATTCTGATCTTCTGGGGTAGCCATACCGAGCTTTGCAGCAAAACTCTTATGCCTTATTGAAGCAGTTGTAAGTAAGGGCATTGCATTAATTTTTCACACACAATCAATGTGTGGGCACCTACTGACTTTGTGTTTGTATGAGAATTCATACTTGAAGGTTATGCCTACAGTACAGATCCAATGATAGAGAGCGCCCACCCACCTCTGGACCCATGGTGCAAGGCTCTGCAAAGCAAAGGCAGTCTAGTGTGAGTGTCAGTGCATGGGATGACCCAACCAGCAGGCCAGTGTTTGTGGAGATGGCACTGCTCTGTGCCTATGTTGCACAATTGCAGTGCTGCATATTTGGATGCTGTGCTGCATTGTGGGAATAGTAAATCGGAGGCTAAGTTTCTAAAATCAGTAGAAAAGGAAAGAGTCAACAGAAATTAAATGATGATAGCAGATGTTACACACAAGATAAAGTACGAGTCTTCTTCTGCAACATCCAAACATGTTCTCTATTGGACCACCTGATTTACCCTACAATACTAACTTTGATCCACCTTTGGAAGCTTGATCAGAGCAGCAAGTGAATGCTTGTCGAAAATACATCAGGTGTATTTTGTAATTGCACAACAAAGGAAACATAAGACAATTTTTTATAAAGGAAGAAAGCGTAATAAGACAACAAAGGGGTTCAAAGTTGCAAATGTGTATATGTAAAAATCATCTTTATAGAAACATGTAGTAAAAATCTCCAAATGTAATCGATTTGGCAAGTTAGGAAGCTGCTTCATCTATCAATAGAAGTCTTTAAGAAGTATGGGAGGGTTGTTTATTGACTTGTTTTTTGTTTTAGTTCCATTCATATTTTGTAGTTCATGGCACTAGATAATGCCAGTTGGTCGAGTGTCAAATCCGAGTGTGGTTGCTTCAGCTTGTGGTGACATAGACTGCCAGGTGGTCAATCATCCACCTCAAGCAAACTGAAGCATCCATCAAGAAGCAATCTAAGAGGCTACAGGTCCAGCGGGCTAAGAGATACTATAATGCCCATCAAGGTAGACAGAAGATCCATGTGGATCAAGACAGCGCACACTCTAGAGCCCTGGGCTAAGAGATGTTGGCTTGCGACTCAAAGCTGATGAGATGTCCTGGTGACTGGGGAGGGTAAAACGTCCCCACCTTGATTTAAATGCTAGCTCTGATTTGTAAGACGTCTAGCAAAATTTAGGGTCTCATTTAGAGTCTGTAGACAGGATACTCCATCAAACTGTGACAGACATCTTGCCCACCGTATATAAAGTGCAATAGGCTATAACACACTTGTGAGACAGCAGTCAGGATTGCTGCCACATTTGTAAAACAATATCCTGTCTGCCAAACTCAAAATAAGACACATTTCTAGACAAAGCTCTTTTGTAGGTTTGCAGAGCTGGTTGTACTGAATGTGTTCAGTGTCTCTGTGGACAGCTCTTCACTGTGGTTCCTGGATCTTTGGAGCTTCTCAGGACATAGGCTTTCAGCAAGCAGTCGCCCTAACAAAATGTGGAGCAGGGCCCAGATTTAATAATATTTGATGTAGTGCAACTTTTGGAAATGAGGTTTCTGGTTGGCTGAGGTATGCTCCCAGGCCAGACAGGAACCACCACTCAAGTCAGGATAAGCTAGATACAGGCTAAAAAGAAACTTGTGCTCACCCTCTGGTAACTTGGCACAGAGCAGCCAGGCTTATCTAAAGAGGCAATTTGTAAAGTATTTGTGCAACACACACATACACACAGTACCGCAATGAATACACAACATAAAAGACTCCACACAGGTGTAGAACAATAGAGAATATTTATCTGAGCATAACAAGAACAAGAACAAAAAACGGATCAATAGAAGTGAAGATATCCATTTTTAAAGATTAAATGCAAAAACAGTGCTTAAAAGCCACAAACCGTCAAAAGGTTACTTTTAGTCACGAGGGACCAGTGCATATCCTCAAAGTTCAGGTCAAGCGCGATGTAGGACAGGCCGGCTACAGGACCCACACAGGGCCCGCAGAGAAAGTACCTTTGATGGGCACAGCGCTGATATTTTCCATGGTGTTGGGTGGCTGCATTGTCATCGACCTGTGCAGAGCAGCATCATTGGGCCATGCAGGCTGTAGAACCGCTGTCGCCGAATAGCCCCTCCAGCAGTGTCCAAGGGTGTTACATCGGTTCTGATTGGCGCAGAGGTGACAATGCATCAGTTTTGTTGTAATACAGTTGCAGAACCCACTTCTGAGGCCCAGAACTTGGAGAGGGCACCTCATGCTGGTAGGGATCACAGACGGCAGAGTCAAGCAGCACAAGCAGAGTTGCAGAAAGTATTTTATATCTCTGAAACTTCAGAAAACAGGAGTTACGCCAGCACATCCTTGGAGATCACTTGGAGGGAAGGCAGAGTCCAGCTCTCCTTCAGCAGAGTGAGGGAGCAGCAGGCAGAAGGGCAACAAGCAGAAAAACAGTCCTTCCAGTAAAGCAGTCCAGTTAAGTCCTTTAAGCAGCACAGCAGTCCTTCTGGCAGAGGTTCAGTAAAGATCTAGAAGTGTCTGATTTGTAGGGGGATCTAGAAGTGTCTGATTTGTAGGGGGGTCAGTGACCTAGTATCCAATACACAAAAGTGCCTTTGTTGTAGGGGTGATTTCAAAGAAGCTCTCTGAAGTGTGCAAGGATCCTTTTCAATCCAGTCCTGTCTGCTAGGCTATCTCTGGGGTGTAAATCAGCGGTTGGTTTGTGTGTAGACAGGACACTACCTATTGAAGTGTAAGTGTCAGCTCCTCTTATTCCTCATGCCCAGGAAGACCCATCAGAAATGAAATTGTAAATGCAAATGAGTGCTCTGACACACCTATCCTTCTTGTGTTGTGGCTGTCTAGAAGGAATGCACAAAGTGTAGCTGTCACCTAGCCCGACGTATATTCAAGACAGGCTGCAAAGCACAGAGAGTTATAAGCACAGATACATGTCTACTTTTTAAAAGTGCAATTTCTAAAATAGTAATGCTAAATCAAACGTTACCATTAAGGAGGATTTGTCATTGCCATTCCAAACATATGAAGCATGAAAAAGCTACTCTTCTCTGATCAGGAATTAAAGCTTAAAAGTGTATTAAGGAATTCACAATCCTAACCTGTGTGCGGAGTAAGCCTCACAGTAGGGAAAAACGAGATAGGCTCTTTGTCACTACTAGGACCTGCAAAAAATAAAAGTACATGACCAACCTTTTACTAAAATAGCACACTGCCCTTAAGGCTCCTATAGTCTACCTCAGGGGTGGCTTATATGTAATGAAAGGGAAGTTTATGGCTTAGCAAGTAAACTGCATCCGCGCACTGCAGAGGCAGGCCTGAGACAGGTTTGTAAGGCTACTTCGGTGGGTGGCACAATTAACGCTGCAGCCCACTAGTAGCATCTGAAGTACAGGTCCTGGGTTTATGGCATACCACTTTACAAGGGACTTACTGTTACATTGAATATGCCAAAGAGGTGTAAGCCAATTATAACATGATTAGAGGAGAGAGAACATGCAATTTAGCACTGGTCAGCAATGGCAAAGTACCCAGAGTCCTAAAGCCTACAAAAAAGAAGGTCAGAGGAGGAAGGCAAAAAGTGTGGGGTGACCTATCAGAAAGGGCCCTTTTCCAACTGTAACACACCAAGACAATTTTCTGTGCTGCATCAAATGGAAAGGACAGGAATGTGCCATATTTACTAATATATGGCTCATTCCTTCTCTCTGTGCTGGCACCCTTGTGCCATGGTGAAAGGGTGCCTAAATTGCAGGTAGGGTTGTTTTTGTGCAGGAAGGGACACCTCCCTTCACAAAAAAATGCTTAGTGGTGTGTTCCTCTTTCCAAGTGTGCTGCACAATGCAGCACACATAGAAAGAGGAAAATACGATGAGAAATCAAGATATTTATCCTTGTTTCACTTTAATTGGAAAGACAAATATTTTTGATAAATTCCCAAGTTTGTCTTGGTGAAACTGGGAATGCACCGGGATACATGGGTGGATGCGTTGGAACACACACACTCCACCCATGTACTGCCCTCCTTGCACAGAGTAACATAAGGCAGCCACTTGCAATGCCTTGCATTACTCCAGATTTACCAAGCCATGCAGCGCCATGCAAGGTGGATTTGCATGGATTGGTAAATCTGATTTAAGGATTGCATTAACCTTACATTACCAGTTTGTAAAATGTGGACCAAGTGAGTAAAATGACTCCTTGGGATTCATGCAATGGCTATAGGAATTAAAGAAAAAGAGGCAGTCCTCCTTTATCTAGACTTAAGCTGGTTCCAAAGAGACAATACAATTAGTAAACATTTTTAGAATAGGAGATAGCAGGCCAACCCATAAAGCTTTTAGCTTTATTTTATAACAGAAAATTGCTGATGACATTTTCGTGGCCAAGGAAGTTGTTGGCTCTTCTTCAACGCTACCCACTGTGAACCTGTTCTGTTCCGGTCACTGTAATTCAAATGCGTCTGCTGGCAATCTTCCAGGATTAGTGTATTCACAGAAGACCAAGGCCCATATTTACAGGATTTTGGTGTAGCACAGAGCAGCACGCCAGCTGTCTGTGCTGCCCTAAGCAAAAGTGGAAGGGCAGGAATTACCGTACTTATGCAATATGTTGCATTCCTGTCCTTTCTCCCTGCACCGGTCCCAGGAAGGCATGGTTTGGCAGTTTGGGCTGGACTGTTCCCATGAGGCACAGGGTCAGACTGATTTGCATATGGCCATGTCTGAACTGGGGTGGCAGAGTGGGCTAAAGAACGGTGATGGATTAAACCCAGATCTGTTGACTGGGTGTGAGTGTTTGATTGGTTCAGATGCTCCGTCCATCACCACCCCCTTTTGTACGGCATTGTTTCAGCAGCTTAGTGCCAATGTAACCACTCTTGCACCATAGAGCAAGGGTGCCTCCAATGCATGTAGGATTGGTTTTGGGAAGGAAGAAGCACCTTCCTGCACATAACTTTCCAAGGAGTGTTTTTCATCTTTCTAGATGTACACCAGAATGCAGCATACATTGAAAGAGGCAAAAACTAGGAGAAATAAAAATATTTATCCCTATTACACCTCATTTCGAGAGGCATAAGGATTTGGCACTTCCCCAGGTTTAGATGGTTTTGTAAATCTTGGGCAGTGTCAACATTCATGTTTATTGCTTAGCAATACCTATTGCTACACCCATAGATAGCCTCCCGAGTGCAGAGTAAGGCATCCTGGCCCTTCAAATGATCCACCACTCAGACCAACAAACAGCCTCCTCCCCCAGTGCCTTGAGAACCTCACAGGTGAGTAGCCGCACTATGCAAATCCCTGATTAATTGATTGATTGACTCAAGATTTATGAGGCCACACAGAGCCACGCAGCGTGACTTTGTGTGGCTTCATACATCTGATTCAGAGCCCTGCGTCGCCCATGTACTACCCTAAGTGGTGCAAATGTGAAACAAGGCTCTCATAAATAACTCCCAAGAGTCTTTCAGAGACTCTCTCTTTAAAAGAGCCACTTGTTAGCAGGTCAGTAACAAACAAACAGGCAGCTTCATGGGATTTTGGAGTCTACGTCCTCCGATAACCCTTCACGAGGGTTGGTTATAGTGTTAATAAGCATGAAGTTTGGCAGTAACATAGGTACATTTTATTAAGTCAATGAACGTGTCTCAGGCACAAAATTGCCTATGTCTCAAAAGAAACAAAAACTACAAGAAGTACCTTAGCCCATTCGCTGCGGGGTAATTCCCCCGCGGCGCTGGGGGGAGGGAGACCGCGCAAAGCACCACGGTGCTTGTGACGAGCTCGGCTCATCATGCTGCATGGTGGCGCTGTGTTCATGACGAGCTGAGCTCGTCATGACCACGCCCGGTTCCACAGAACGGTCAGTACTGCAGGGGAATTATCTCCTAGTGTGAGCGCTGTGGCGGTCATGACGAGCTCAGCACGCAAGGTGTTAAATATCAATGGTGATGGTCTTAACTAAACTCTTGATGCAAGGGGTTGATTATGATGTTGGTCAGACTTAGCATGCAACCGCCACCATGGTTGTCGCAATGCCTATGTTTTGCATTACGGTGTGTGCTGCTGGCTGTAGCACATGCCGCTTTGCAAAAAGGGGACACTGCACATATCCCTGAATTACATGGCAGGCACCGCAGGTTCAGGGATATGTAGGGGGCACCTTAGGTGGCTCCCAGGTCCCATGTCTGAGGGCCAGGGGGTAAAGGAGGTGCGCCACAGACCTCCATGTCCCATTCCGCCGGCCTTTTCATGGCGGGTAATCCACCATGAAATGGCTGGCGGGGACAGACATCATAATCCCTATGACAGTGCCTGACAGGCACCGCCACCATTGTAGGGATTGTGGCTCCCTTCAATGCACCGGCAGGCTGATTGAGCCTGTCAGGTGCGTGGCGGTCTGTTTTTCTGACCGCCATACATCCGCCCGCCACCGTAATGTGGCAGGCGGTGATACAGTCACCGATGGCGGTGGGGCCACCACCGATGGGCTGTCGGTAGCAGTTCCACCGCCATCCTAATCAGCCCCTAAGTTACATTTCTATGACTAAGACATGGTTCTGCAGCATAGGTGTCAAATGTCAGTACAGCCTCTAAGAGGACTAGCATGTTAAAAACTGCATATCTGTGTTTGTTCAAGTCCGCAGAGTTCTTAACATATCCCTGTAACTTGCACTATGTTACCATATGCTAATACTAGGGCCATGCAAGGGGAGTAACTAATATTATGAACTGGCCAAAATGGTTACCTGGTGCTCCGACAAGGAGTCGGATTGTGGTTGTATGCTCCATACTGAGCAGGCAAAAGAGCCCTATTTTGCATTGCCGATTAAACCCTGTGGCGACCCCTAAGCCATCGAAATTTCTGGGCCCACAAATAATCTTCTAATAAGTTTTCAATTTTACCTACCAACAATTTTAATAAAGCAATGTTATTACACAAAACGAAACATTAACAATGATTAATGCTCTTAAACAAAAATGAATTGGAAACAACTTAAGAAAGTTTGATTGTAATTTTCTTTCAAGATCAAATCAATATTATTTTGATCCATTGTCGTGGGCCCCTAAAAGGAGTGGGGTCCATAGGCCGGGGTGTACTTTGCCTATTTGGTAATCTGGAACTGCATTTTGCAAAGCACAATGGGGCTCAAAATACAGCAGAAATAAACAGACTGGGACCCAGTTTGAAGGAAACAAGGGCACACAATCAAAGACAGGGAGATTTCCTCACAGCCACTATATATCCTTCCCTGTGGCTACAACCTGAAAACCAAATGGAACTGAAACACAGCTTAACGACGACCTACACACAATTCGGGTAACACTAAAGGCTTTTCTCACTTTTGCATATTTAAGTCTGTAGTTGCTAGGGGCAGAACGGAAGAACAATGGGGCATATTACCAACCAATAGAGATAATTTTTGTCTCTAACTTATTTAGAGACAAAAATTATCGCCGCAAATCGGCGATTTTTATCGCAGATAAACCGCAAGGTTTATCGCAAATGCGATAAAAAACGGCCGCAATGCATGAATATCGCTGAAAAGTCAGCGATATTCATGCATTATCGAGCAAATGCTCTTAGCCATGTTATCCACCTCCCATTGGATAACATGGCTAAGAACTGCTCCTGGGCAAGTGTTAGCTTTTGGAGATATTCGCGCTTAGCGCAAATATCTCCAAAAGTTGGTAATAGGAGATAGCGATGTTAGCGACTGTTTTCAGTCGCTAACATCTTGGCACGCCCACTTTGCATGTCATTAGTGATAAATATCACTGACATGCAAAGCGGGGCCCAAGATGGTCACTATCTCCTATTAGCTGTCACTAACTGGTGTTAGCGACAGCTTGGTAATAGGGAGATAATTTTATCTCCGCTTTCTTGGCTTTTAAAGCCAAAAAAGCGGAGATAAAGCCCCTTGATAATATGCCCCAATGTTTTGTACAACTGTGTATTTTTACTCAAACATTAAATTATAGTTTAAAGTTTTGGTTTTAAAAGACAATGCTTGTTTTAGTGCTTTAAATTGTTAGCAGTGTGCTCATCTAGTTTTTAAATGAATAGTTATTTAAAATGTTATAACCTGACTCGTTAGTTTATATTGAGAAAGCATTGTTTGGGCAAGTGTGTTTAAATGAAAATGCATTGATATAATTTTCGCAGCATAATTTAACACTACTGATGATAATGTTGGCTTTAGAACAGTTTGATATATTTCTTGTTTTCATTTCCCTGTGACAAACAAGCAGATATACAGAATTAACAATATTCTGCCGTATGTATTTATAAGCTTGCATTTAGTAGTATACACTGATCAGCTTTGAACCTAACTATGCAAATTGGATACTGATAGATTTGAGCATATGTAGGCAATAGTGGCACAGCTAATTTATGGACTGTGGGTTTCACAGTTTGCTGAGACCTTAATCCGTGGGGTACCTTTAATGTTGAAGCTGAGGAGCATGCTGAGTGAGGAGGTACTTCAATGTAAAGATTCTATAGGGAGTAATGAAGAGGGGGGATGATGTGCTGGGGCTCCAAAGAAGGGAAAGGTTAAGCATTAGACAGATAGCCTTACTATCAGAGGAGCTGCAGCAAAGCCTCCCATGTGAGATAGTCGAGAGCTCATCACTTCTAAGCTTCCATGTGCTGCAGATAAAGCTGAAATTAGATTAAGCCCTCTGCAGAGATCTGTGTCTAACCTGCAGGTCACAGGCTGCAATTCCTGCCTGCTCTTCTAAGCCTTTCAACCCTCCAGGCTGATAAGGAGACAAGAAGTGAGTAAGCCAATAACAAAACCTCTTACTTAAGCTGCAAAAGAGAATTCAGTTTGTTTCGGGAACAATGTAAATGGCCGACATATGTTATTTTTACATTCATTTGATTGTTCTATTAACCACGATCTTTCGAAAACACCTAACGATTAGACCCCCATTTCTTATGATTGTAAATGTATTTAGGGCCTAATTTGAGTCTATTCTTTATTTCTGACCCGCGCATAAACCTCTGTTTATGCATAGGTCGGAAATACAATTTAATGCATTCAATAATTATCAGATTCACTAGGGGCTAGATGTAGGTAAATGTTATTTACCGATTCATAAATACCGAATTTTAGCGATTCGGTATTTATGAATCGGTAAATATGAAGAGGGGAGATGTAGGTATTTCCAGATGTTGAAATACCGAATCGTTAATATTCGGTATTTACCGATTCGGTAAATACCGAATCGGCATTTCCTATTGATTCCTATGGGCTGTGAAGCCCATAGGAATCAATGGGAAATACCGATTCGGTAATTACCGAATCGGTAAATACCGATTCCAGCAAGGGTGCAGGGGGTGTCACTTTGACACCCTCTGGCACCCCAAAAATAGGCATGTGCGCCATGTGGCACACAGACATGCCCTAAGGGCATGTCTGTCTGTCACATGGCTAGGTGTGCATGCACACATGTGCATGCACACCTGGATTCGGTATTTTAACACCCAATTGGATCGGGTGGTAAAATACCGAATTTGTAGGGCCTTTGGGACTCAGAAGAGTCCCACCTACATCTGGGATTTACCGAATCTGTAAAAATACTGATTCGGTATTTTACAGAATCGGTAAATTTACCGAATCGGTAAATTTACAGATTCTGTAAAATTATGCCCCTACATGCCAATTCTTAAATACCGGTCGGTAACGGCCGAAATCGGCCGTTACCGACCGGTATTTTGGCTCCTACATCTGGCCCTAAGTATCTCATTCTACGTGAACGTTTTTTTTTTGTCGAGTTTTATATAGTGAGAACTAGACTTGAAGGTATCAGAGCGCTTTACATGAGCAACAGTCACGTTATAGACAGACACATTCATTTTTGTTAGGCACTGGGTGATTAGGGGGCATATTATCAAGAACGGCGTTAAAATTATCGCCGTTTTAACGGCAGGAAACTGCCACTAAAGCGGCAATAATAGGCTTGATAATATGCCCTTGAGAATTCCATTAGAAGCCCATGTTCACACCAGAACATGGACTTCTATGGGTATTCACAAGGGCATATTATCAAGCCCATTATTGCCGCTTTAGGGGCAGTTTCCTGCCGCTAAAGCGGCGATAATTTTAACGCTGTTTCTTGATAATATGGCCCAAAGTGATTTGTGCAGAATCACAGACTGCCGAGTGTCCCTGCCAAGACTCAAACCCAGTTCCCCAGCTCCGAGGTCAACTGCCTTAGCCGTTAGGCCACATTCCCTTCCCAAAATTCGTCAGGTCAAACCTGCCCATATTTAACAGGAGAAAACCATATGGTAATTACTGTATCATGAGGAAGTTGGTATGTTAAACTTTGCTTTTATTTACTTCCACGTAGAAAACACAATTGGAATTAATTCTAAAAGCCATAGTTTTAGTTTTCCTTCCCCTGCGAGTCCGCCACAATGCATGCCGCAGACTGCGTACTGAATGCTTCCTCCCCTAGGAGACTGATCACGCACGCCTGTATTCCAAAATGCAAGACAAGGTTCCTATGCTTAAACCGAAAGCATTGTACAAATGGCAGCCAGATCTGGGAGATGATCTAACAGAAGCGAAATGGATGTATTATTGCTCATCAAACTAGCATGCTGTTGTCTGATTATAGATTTCTACATCATATATATCGCACACCAGTAGGCCTGCAATGGATGGGCACACCGCAGTGCCGCAGACCCTGACTTTTTGCATCTTTCTGGGGGGTGCAAAAATAGCTGAGTATTGGACCACAGTTCCAAACTGCATAGACTTGGTGATAGCTACCCCTGTACCTGGAACTCTACTCATGGCCCTATTGGGTTATGTCGGGGATGTCCCAGCTGGCCTCTGCCACTGACGGCAATGCTACTACTCATTGTATAGAGGAAGGTTGCAATACACTGGGGAAGATATAGTAGCCCCAAATTCGATGGCTAGTTTAAAGATGTGACCTCCTGCCATGAACGGCTGCAGGAGTATGAGGCGCTGATGCCTGCGTGAACTCGCACCAAAGACATGTGGAACCCCTTCAGTACCTACTTTTCACTCCAAATGGATCAACAACCATCCTCACCAACCCATGACTGTACACCTGCATCACTTGACTGAACGCTAGTTGTACCTTTCTTTCCTTATTGGTCAAAGTGTTAATGCATTTACTATGTAATCAAACAAAGTCACTTGTGTAACTGTGGGGACTTCGAAGGGTAACGTCTTGTTTTGTTGTTGTGCTTAATTCACACTGCATAAAAACAACTTTCAAAAATTAATTGGTTTGAATTTATTTTAAATTCATAAAGTGGTCTAATTTCTATGATTTAATGTAGGTATAAAATCAAAGCAAAGAACTGTAGAATAATATTGGTGGAGGGTAAAAGGTCAGGGGACAGTTGCACTGTCAAGCCATGCCTAAAAATCCTAGTAGGGTAATGATTGCCCTCCTTCCATCTGTGCTGCTGCCAGAGAAAAACACCATATATTTTCTCATTATCTAAGACATTTAATAGCAGTATAATGTAATGGGTGTTCCCCTGTGTGTGTTCCTGAAAGTTCAAGCTCAAGAAGCTGGATTAATACATAAAATGATCACATTTGAGTGGAGGGCAAGCACACAACTTCTGCCCAATCAAAATATGTACTGCTGGCTCCCACGTGTGTGGAGCTAAAGCCCAGAGGAATACGACGTTTCCCGGTTTCAGTAAGTGTAGGACGCGGCCCTGCATCAAACACGTTTCTAGCGGTGGGATGAAGTCTGATGAGGTTTCAATGATCCCCACAGGATTAGACCTGCCTTGTCCAGGATCTGTAGTGCAGTCAGGCAGATTCAGCTTCTACATTATTTATGGTTTACGCATTATGCAACAATCATTTTCCATCAATACCTGTTTTGAGCTGTCTTTAACACTCTCGGAATTTTTGATTTATTAGATGTCCATCTCTGACAAATATATTGATTGTGTACTCTTTAATTTTTATGCACTCATTGCATTATGCACTATGAAGCCCATTGCTTCATAGTGTGAGTCAAAGGAGTACCAGCGGGAGAGGAAAATAAGAAAGAGAAGCAGAAATGGAGGTAGACAGGATAGATAGATAGACGGACAGACAGACAGACAGAGCAGAGAGCAGTCCTCAAACGCTGAAGGCATAGGCCAATATTTGAAGTGATCACAGAGAACAGAAATCTACTATTTGAGGAACAAAGATCCTCAGGCAAAAAGGAAAAACAATGATGCCGCCCTTGACTGCAGTTTATCCCATAATAGCAAACTTGACTGACCACAATACCTGTGACGAAAAGAACAATTTCAGTACAGATAAACCATAGGAAAAACACGAAGGGCCTGATTATAAATGTGGTGGTCTTAGAGCGGGCCACTATGCCAGCGCCCGCTCCAAGACCCCCACACACGTAGTCTGGCCGCACTGCCGTGTTCCAACTAGAATACAGGTTGGGCATTCCTGCTGCAATGGTCCCACGCCAGTGCCTTTCAAAGGCTCTTATGTGAGCTCTAGTAAGGTAGTACCGTGAAACGGCCACAGTGCATTCCAGCATGACATAGACCATGAAGTCCATGCTGTGCTGGGACAGGGAGTGCATGCAGAGAGGGGGCCACCAAACCCAGAATCAGGCCCTAAGGCATTCTTAAACTGGTGCATGAAAAAGAAAGGCCCAATTACTATAACAAACACAATCAGCGTAAACAAATGTTGAAAACAAAAAAGCAGCTTCTACGAATTTCAATACAAAGCGCACAAAGCAACCACTATTTTTGCCAATGCTTTAAAACTTTCTTAGGTGAAATGATAATGAATTTATGAAATATTTGTAATTCCAAGTTCAGAAAGTCGCTACTGATATCTGTTGACCAAATCCATGTTTCAGTCTGCACTCAGGATGTTGCAACATATATTTGTTTCAGGATGCAGAAATGTACAGGTCTCAGAATATTGAGATAAGTATGTTAACACACTTGATTTTGGGATCTGGAAGTCACAGGCTTCTAAGGTATCTTCTGTCCCTCCTTTCTTTGAATAAGTGAGTGCGAATCAGATGGCAATATTTCTGCCTGTTAATTACTCTGCCAGGAGTCTGCGCTATCCTAAATGAAAATCAATAGTAAAACAGTATCCTACAATGAGCAGTTCTCATGGGAGATAGCTGAACCACATTCATATAGGAAGCCACATGGCCTAAGAAACTGACAAAAAGGTGGTCACCTTAAATAATTTTGCAACAAATTGTGTTCTAGCAAAGAAAAAATGCAAGTTTTCTTTTCTCCATAGCACATAGAATGTGGGACTGATAGACACAGTCCTGCAAAGAAGTCACCCAAGCAGAAACAGAAATTAAAATAACAAAACATGTGCTTTCAATTCTGTTCTGAAACCCCCCCCCCAATCATTACGAGTCAAAGTAACTAAAATATCAATGTTGTAATTAAATCCTGCATGGCAATGTGTATTTTAAAATACAAAATCTTTACACATTTCTCTAAATGTCCTTTGAGGAAGGAGGCCACATTCTCTAATATTGTTGTTTGTGAATTATTATTATTATTTTTTTTTTTAAATTCAGTCAAATTTGCTTTATTCGAGATAAAAACTCATAAAAGCATAATTAATAAAACATTCCTTTGTTAATACAAGATCTTTACAATTAACAATATTTAACACATTTAATAATACAATTAAGATAATTTTGACAGCATTATTTTAAAAACCACTAAAAACCAATCACAAAATTCATATATTCACGGGAGCCCTATGATCTCTATCATATGCTTTAGACACAAGTTTAGTACATTTAAAATTTCTAAAGTCATATATACACTGAGGGAGCTCAAATTAATCATAGCAAAAGTGTCTTTTTTTTCTGATGGCAATTTTAATAACCACTAAAAAACAATCACAAATTCATATATTCACGGAAGCCCTATGATCTCTATCATTTTCTTTAGACACAAGTTTAGCACATTTAAAATTTCTAGAGTCATATACACACTGAGGGAGCTCAAATTAATCATAGCAAAAGTTTTTGTCTGATGGCCTACACCCACCCCAGGTATTTTGCAACTGCAACTGAAATAACCGGTAAAGTACTAGTGCAAATTAATCTTAATGCCACCGCGCTATCCCTTGTGCCTAACAATTTGCACACAGCTTTTAGCCAAACTCGTCTAGGGGTGTTGTAGGCTATACAGACAAAAGGAGATGGGCAATGGTCTCTTTGTCAGTTTTGCAAGCTGGGCACATATTGGAACTACCTACAGTCCATCTATCGGTTAGTGATCTTATAGGAAGTGACCCTGCTCTAAGCTAAAAATAGAGCTTCCTATCTCCGGGTTTTGTGATACCATCCCAATAGGGCTCTAAACTGGGAAAAGATTTGAATTCCAGGAAACGACTCTCCATAGTAGAGGGATCAGCACCATTCCAATTCCGGTACAAATTATTATTATTATTAATTAACATTTGATAGAGCGCATGGCTACCCTTTGGCATCCCAGAGCTTACGACAGCAAGCAGTCAGATACATTTCATGCTCACGTCTGGAACAGCCATGTTTTAGTTGTTTCCGAAACGATAAATGGTGGATCTTTGAATGGAAAGCGATGGGAAGCATATTCCATAGTTTTGCAGCTTTATAGGCAAACTTTCGGCCTACAGAATGTGCTCTGTTGATTTTTGGTAGTGTCGCCAGAAACAGATTCGCTGAATGCACACGTCTCGAGGGGCAATGGAAAGCTATGAGTGAGAGGTTGATTTTAGGGCCCATACCCCAGAGTGTTTTGTGTGCTATGCATAATGACTTGAACATTATGCGTTCCTTGATTGGTAGCCAGCGTAGCTCTTTTAATGACAGCTTGGATGACTGTGCTTTAGGGATGTTGTGCAGCAATCTGGCTGCACAATTCTGGACCACTTGCAGTTTCCTTTTTGCGGACTTTGGAGTAACGAAGTAGAGAGAATTTCCATAATCCAGCCGGGATAACACCAATGCCTATGTCTATCTTAATTATAGCTATTTGCCTGCCCCAAATAGGGAAAAGACACCCTTTGAAAGGAACACAAGGAGACACCAGGCAGACAACATGGCTACTGGTTTGTAGTGTTACACTAGAACAAGCGGTGCACAAAGCAGTGTGTTCATTGTGCCATGCTTTTGCATTGACCATTCGTTATATGCAATATTCAACTTATTCTGCTTATGACAGACCTGGACTTGGTTTGGCAACAGTAGATGGTTTCTCAAGCATTTTGTTGCCAAACTTCACTAGATTGAAGATGCAGGACATAGTGATGCACAAGAGGAGCGAGCGCTGGTGTCCTGCTACTGCATGGACACCATCTCAGAGAAAAAAACACACAAACCATATGTTAGAGCAAATTCTACATCAGTCTTACATTGTACTCTAAGAAACTGATCATAGAAAACACACAAACCATATGTTAAAGCAAATTCTACATTATTCCTACGTTGCACTCTGACAAACTGATCACAGAGATGTTTGTTTTAAATGGAAGAAGTCTGACTCCGGTTAGACATAACATATATGTTCAGACTTCACAAAGATGAGTTATATCTCAGTCTACCCTTAGGGCAGGTGACATACACCTGAGCTATCCCTCAGGTGACAATACACTATCACCAAAGGAAAGATCCATATCTGTCATTTCTGCTTGATTTCTTATAAACTTTCCACCAGCCCAGTGTTTAGTGCATGAGGGCCCTCACTAAATATATTGAAAACATATATATGCAAGATATGAGTTGATGTGTTACATAAAAAGTGCAGCAATAGCCCTCAGGCATCTTGGCACTAAACTAACATCATTAGAAAAGGTATGAAGACAATCAATAAAACCAGTCAATTTTAAGAGCCTTCCTAAACTTAGAATGGACTTCTCTTTTGCACAGGACAAGACATAGTGCATTCCAAACAGAGGAAGCAACAAGCAAAAGAAACGTAGTAACCATTCACGCTTCTGTATTCTGAACACTTTGAAGCTTGTAGATAGCAAGCTCAAAACGGCCAATTTACCAAGCATTGGCATAGCTTAATCTAGAAATGATGGCAAAATTAAAAACAAACGTTTTCATGTGGCACAGAACAAAAAAAAAAAAAACATTTGAGATGCTTGTTTGTTCGTAACAGGATGACACATCTGCAACAGCTAGAATAGGCAGGTGGTAATGTCATCAATGCAATCTTGTCAGACTTAATTTAGCCACAAGGGCAGTCTCAGTGCCAAAACTATGTCTTAAACACATCTGGCTAGCATCTAGTATCTGGTGCTCCCCAAGATGCTTAGAAAACTGGTGAGCCAGAACATCTCACCAATTTACTGACTGCTCACAAAAGAAAGATGAACCTGTAGTTAGCTTCTGCCCTGGGATCCAGGTTTGATTTCTTTAAAAGGAGTTTGCAGACCTGGGGCCTTATTTATGAAGGCTTTGCGCCGCTGGTGCGCCACTTTTAAAATGGGAAAAAGTGACGCACCGGCGGCGCAAGGCCTTCATAAATAAGGCCCCTGGTATTTCTGTCCACTAGGGACAGTGACAGATAAAAATAGGTTTAAGGATGAAGGTAAAAGTAGGTGTAACAATTTCATAGTTTTGACTGGACCTACGGCATCTGGGTAGCTTTACCTAAGAGAGGTAAAAAAGGAGTAAACATCCTCCTTTTCCTTAATCGTTGGAAGAACTGTTGTAGAAGTGATGAAAAACGGTGAAGGCTTGTAAAATGAGACAGGACGAAATCGGATGCTGGGCAATAAAATGATGGAAGGCATTGGTATCTAGATCTTCTCATCGAAAGAAAGAGGTCAAATTTTCGCAAATAGTTTGGGAGGGGAAATAGCAAATGTTCATATAGGGCAGATTGGTGAGATTGGAGGCTGGTTCAAGGCACCAGTGGCAAAGACAGAGTTGAGTCTAAGGGCCTCATTTAGAATTTGGCAGCGAGGGATCCATGTCCTTCTTTTTAAACACACTGCACCCTTCCCTTGGGATGTCCAGGGCCTACCTTAGTGGGGACATATGTGTTAAAAAGGAAGGTTTGGGCCAGGCAAGAGGGTTAATTTGCCAGGTCGACAAACTGTTTAAAACTGCACACAATGGCTCTGCTACAACGGCGGGCCTGAGACATGTTTAAAGTGCTACTTGAGTGGGTGACACAGTTAGTGCTGCAAGCTCACTAGTAGCATTTAATTTAACCTGGGCACATGTAGTGCAATTTACAAGGACCGTATAGGTAAATTAAATATGCCATTTGTGGATAAGCCAATGTTACCATGTTTAAGGCAGAGAGCACTTTCACTTAAGCACTGGTTAGCAGTGGCAACGAGCTCAGAGTCCTATGGCAAGCAAAAATGGATTCAGCATAAACAGGAGGAGGTCTGAAGGTAAAATGTCTGGGGAACCACACCAAGGATGCCAGCTCTAACAGTTATCCTTTCAGTTTATATGTCTATTCATACAACAGTAAAAAGAAAGTGAGGAAACCCAATATACCCTTGGAGGCTTGGGAGATAAACTATAGATAGGTAATTGCGCCTACAAGGGGTTCCATTCAGAAAGCTTAATTAAACCATTTATATAACGGACTTCATTGTTAAGCCCCAAAAGGTGGTAAACTCATGAACAATCTGTATGTCAGTTAGATTATTTTCATATCGATAAATCAACAATAAACAATTTCAAACACAGGTGTAAATTTCTCAAATTATAAACTCATTTAATATGAATGTACAAATAAAGGGAATATACTGATAAAACACAATGACCGAGGTTGATGGATCGTTCGCATGGCTTGATATATTTATGTGACCAGACATAAGGGTCAATTATTACTCTTCTTTCATTGTCCCAAAGATGGTCTAACAGACATATTTGCCACCAAGACCAAAATGTCGACAAGCTCATCAATTTCCCTCAGAGATTTATCACTAAAGGAATTGTTTTCTGTTTGTTTCAGATTCATTTTCCATTCTGCTATCATTCTGGAATAGATGTTGACACTAATGAATTGAAGGTTTTAATTTTCTAAAATGATGCATCAACCTCGGTCATTGTGTTTTATCAGTATATTCTGTGTACCCTTCATTTGTCCATTCACATTAAATGAGTTTATTATTCGAGAAATTTACACATGTGTTTGAAATTGTTTATTGTTGATTTATTGATATGAAAGTGAGCTAAGTGACGTACGGATTGTTCATGAGTTAGCTACCCTTTGGGGCTTAACAACGAAGTCAGTTATATAAATGGTTTAATAAAGCTTTCTGAATGAAATACCTTGTAGGCGCAATTACAACAGGCAGTTTATGAATAAAGATTACTAGAACAATTTTCTTAAAGTCCAAGTAGAAACAATCAAATTCTCAGGCTGCTGATATTTTAAGATCAGGAATCCACCTTTTGATAGACCCAGAGGATTGGCAGGTATCCCTTCTGTATTCGAAGGAGAGTTGTAGGCCTGTGTATTGGACTTGCTATGTTAGGTGTTTCAGCTTTCTTGTATGACTTCTGAATTTTACTCTTAATTTACGATCTGGCTTATGTTTTCCTTTTCTCTGCCTTGGTTGTTCTCTTGGATTTAGCTATTTGTTTCTTGTCTTTGGGCCCTATTCACAAGGCCATTCTGGAACACTCCTGTACTGCTCTTTTATGTACTCTTACATACCTTTATGAATTAGCCCAAAAATAATTGCAATGGAAATAAAAGGGAATGTTCAGGGAACATTCAAATGCAATTAGTACAAATGGAAATACATGTGCCCTCTTTGCACTAATACTAATAGGGAGCTGGACATTTGGGGCTGAATCCCAAAGGCGTGTAATAGCATGTAAAAGAGTATTCCTGTAGTACTAATTCCCTTACTTGTGAATGCTATTGTGAATTGGCCCCATAGTGCTGAAATGATTTGATGAGTATTTTATCAATGTTATTCTACCCTATGATTATCTTCTGTAGAACACTTTTCATAAAAAGTGGTACAGTAAATCCAGTAAGCAAAAATCAGTATCTCATTATCTCAGTCTAAAGATAGCCTTCAGTTAGATACTGTGCTTGGAAATTTGTTACACAACAGGGGATCTTATTAATGGGTCATGTAAATGTAATTCTTGATAATTCCGATAAATAGAATTATGTTATTTATTCAGTCAGAGGTCACGTGTCCTTTGCCTAATTGGAAGGCTTTGATGGATTACCTTGGCCACACCTCATTGAGAAGCCAAGACTCTACCTGGCTTTCTCATTGTATTTACTCGTAGTTGTTGAGTTCCCCAAGAATCTAACAGCTTTTTACTGATGTCTTCGATTGTCTAAGGAGTACCACGCTCATCCTTGCTCAAATGTGTATGCTTCTGCCATTAAATATTAGAAAACACAGCTTTTGCCAGTAAGGACTTCCTGCATGTTTTTTAGTACAGGGGGCTGTATTTTCTTTTGTTTCCTATGTTTTATATCACTATCATGAATCTTTATCTCTAAATATTTAACTTAAGCTTAAGCTCACCCTCTTGCCTGCCATTCTACAAACTATGTACTAGTATGTAATTAATAGGATCTAAAGTGCTAGTTGCAGGCCTAGCAGTCATCTCAATGACTTTACCTATTGTGTTCTTTCGCACATAAATTCTCTGTAGTGCTTTTCAAGAAAATATTCCATATTACTTGCAGACCTGTTTCTGGAATTCCGACTGGCATTTTTTATTATTATGATATCAAACTTTTAAGTCCTTGATGTAGATCTCCTTTGTGACACCCATCTCCAGATGCTGAACCATTTTCTGTATTGTGTTGTGCAGTATTTTTTTATATTTTTATGCTTCTGTTGAGTACTGCTTAACTCACATAGTCTCAACCTTGAGATTTAAGGAATGGAACTACATCACAGTGGCATCCGTCTCCATTTTAAATCTGCCTTTAATGAAGCGATTACATTTTCTCTTTCTATGGAACAGAAGAAATGTGTTCCTTCTACATATTTGCTGACTTGATTTTGCCTGTAACAGAGCTGCCAAGTTTGCTTTGATTTTTTCTCTGTGCAGGTGTAAAGGTTAGATGTGGGAGTGGAGAAAGAGTTTTTGTTATATTTCTGGTAGTTTATTTTTGAGTATTTACCATACTTTAACAATAGATTCGCCCAATAGCTAGGAGTAACTAACCTGTACTGTTACTCTGTAGGCTAATTTAATTGGTTGGTGCTTATGTAGGACATTCACAGCCAAATTCTAATTCAGACTCAACTTGGTGATATGTGTCTTATCACAAATTGTTCACCGTTTCCTGCAAAATGACCTGCACAATTACATTTAACATACATAAATTAAAAAAAAAAACTGGTATTTGTAATCACCCATAGTAGTCTCAAGGCACTGGGGTCCGGCTGGGAGATTAAGTGAGCTATTGCCCAGAATCACATGATACTGAACTGATCTACCTCCGATGTTGGGGATCGAACCATGAGCCCAGTGATCCTGAGTCAGTCTTCCGGGCGGCTGCGCCACACCTCTACCCTGGGTGATTATCACCCAGCTTATTGGTTAACTACACAATGGAGTTCTGGTTAAAATCTAATAAGCAAACTCCTGCCATGCTGTAGTGGATCCCTCTGCAGAACGCCTAACATTAGCAGACGTGTTTAGGATTCGGAACATAGCTTGACATTTTGTGAAAATGGAGTTAATTGCTGGCTGTGGATTTGGACCAGAGTTATAGAATTTAGACTCGAGATCATTGAGCCATTGCTAGACGGATAGGCAGAAATTCAACACGTGACAAGGCCAAACATAGCATTTAGATTTTTTTTCTAATAACTTTTGTTTTGGAAAGCAAATTTGACCATCTACTTTGCACATATAGATGTATCGAAAACACTTTATAATAAATCACATCTACTGTGTGTTCATTTTCAAAGTGTTCTATATCAGCGTCATGGATTGTCTTACAGTTTCAATGTAGAGCAATAGACAGAGCACTAGGAGCAAAACAACAAAATTACAGCAGCATGGGCCAATTTTGCATAAATGCATTTCAATGCATAACCTAACAATTAGAAGTAATTAATTGAAAACTTGAGAAAATCACCTGTTGGATGTTGTTTTCAACTAAAGTTCAAAAGAACAAAAATATGGAGGGAATATCTAAAACATACAGCAGGCTTCTTCAGAAATGGTGTAAGAGTGTGTACAAAGTACAGGTTTGCATAATATTTAAAGGTCCGAGCTTCAATGTCTTTCAAACTTTCTAGTACTTTGTTTGGAATACAATAATTTTTCTTCACCAGGAATTTCAGATCGATTTAATGGAAACATCACATTTTAGACAAATACAAATGGGTGGTCCACTCAATCTGATGGTATACAGTGGAGTAATTTAGAATATTCCTACATGGGAAGGTCTCTCACTCCACTCAAGTGTTGATGTCTCGGGGGAGGATGTTTAACAAGATCCTTCACAAATGTTGGCCATTGTAGCCATAGGAACGGCATATTAGAATTAGGGTTACCACATCAGAGGATGAAAAGCTACAATGCATGCCATGAACTCGGATATAACAGGAAGTTGTCTGCAGTCATTGCTAGCTCACCACCAAGCCCCCTGCGTATAGGATACCATGAAAATGTTAAAACAATTGGGTCAAGTTCTGGTGATTATTGGATCACCCTATTTAAGCCAGTTTTCGGTGATACATACTGGTGCCAATTCATGAAGACATTTGTGAGTGCATGCAGTAGTAATCCTGTGATATACCTGCACATCCTCATAAATGCTTTTATAAATTGGCCACATAGTTTGAAACATAGATGACTATGGAAGATAGTTTTCATGCTAAAACTATGATCATTACACAGTCCTGTTTTTTATGTGCAGAGACTCTTGAAGATACTACTCATAAAATACCTGTGAATAGCAAATTGTTGTAAACGTACACAAAACTGTAAGTTTACCTTTGTGAATCAGACCCAGAGTGGTAATTTACAAAGGCATTTTTCAGCATGTGAAATAATGCTACAGGAATATTTTTCATGCACTCAAAAATGCATTTAGGAATACTGTTAATGCATTGGTAATTGTGTTAGTAAATTAACTCCTATGTCCCAAACTCTTGACCCAACATTAAAGAAATATTGTGATGAATGTTTATACAAACACCTTGTAGTTATTAAAGTTCCCCTAAGGCTTTTTGCAGGGATTTGAAAAAACTTTATCACTTTGAGAAACTGTTGACAGATTTTACAAAGGCTTTTACCAAAATGCTGAAAATAATCTATTATGTCTAGTGATAGGGGTGACACAAATCGTGCACAAACTAAAGTATTATACCAGCAGCAGGTGATTCTGGGTGTCAAACCTAAATGAGTGGATTCTGCAGTAGTAAGGTTAAGAGAATCATGCCTGTGTTTCCCCTACATTTCCAAAAATACCTGGGGGAAATTTGCTTATGACAAAAAAGTATTATATCTTTAAAAAGTGGTGGTAAATTGGCCCTACGGAATCCTTCATTTGGTTTCAAATATGTGAAGACACACCACAGAGTGAGTTTCTTGGGTGAGTGTAATTAAGTAAAAACAATAGCTTGCACAAAGGATTTTGCAGCAATGAAATAAAAAATGAATGCATCAGTGACCATTTGTAGAAAAAAACAGCTTTAACAATCTGTGCCCTATAATGTAATTAGCGGGAGGCTCTGGTGGATGCGGCACGAGGCATGACATGATATGAGAGTCTTCATTTACCAATTATGGCAAAAACAATCGTCAAACTGTTCCAGAGTCACCCGCGGATAGTCAATGTTCTACAATTCTATTCAGACTAACAAAGAAACTTTGTCCCGGAGTGTAGAAAAAGTACGGTGTAGAGCAGCTCTGTGCATTTACTTAGTGCTACAAACCAAGGAGCCCTGGGTCAGAAATCCTTATGCTTTATTTCAGAAGAACTGAGGGGTGTGACTTAAGGGTAGGAATTACCAACCATGAAATCTCTCTTGGTGCCTTTAGCCCTGCCCTAGGTACTTCTGGTCTCAGAGGTCATGAAGGCAGGAATTGCAATAGAAAGCATGATAGGATGTAAGAGTCACATTTACTTTCTGTATCTCCTCTAGGCTGCCAATGACTTTTATGGGGTCTGGTGTAAAAATATTTGGTAGGTCCCCCACAACCACATTTCTGCGAGATACAAGGCTTGTGCCCTACCTCATTAAAATTATGACTTTATTCTTCAGTTTTTACCTTATCAGACTATACTCCACTGTAACACAGCCTTTCTCATCACCACATTCCTTCTTACTCCACCTCTATCCCTCCTTTGAAGATGACAGACACATATTTAGTGGTAGATAGGAATACATTTGCCCTAATAGTCTTTACATTGAATTTTATGACAGGCTATCTCATGCTTGTTTTATTAACCCCCTCCCCCAAGGTGGCCCAGGGCCCGGGGAGCGACAAATGTTTTATTTGGGGGAGGGTTGCATGACCCTGCTCCGACCTAGTAAGGTCACATTGACTCCATCCTCAAGGCTGCCATTCTAGTAAAGGAGAGAAGAGCATGCAGCCCCCTCCCTGAGCCTAATAAGACCCTGGGGCCCACATCCCCTGGGGCTATAATGCATAAAAAAGGGAAGGGGGGGGCCATGCAACCCTCTCCTTGAGCCTATAAAGGCCCCGGTGACCCCATTCCCTGGGGCCGGCTCACTTACTGTGTCCCGAGGAGCCCACCTCTGGAACACAGTAGCTTCCCTGCCATAACCAGTATGGGCAGGGAAGCATGTGTTTGCTCCTTTCTGGTGGAAAGAATGTTAAATCTCCCACCAAACAGAAGCAAAACACTAAGGGACAGATATAACATGGTTTAGCATCACTTGCGCTATGCAAGGGGGCACAAGGGCAATGCAAAATCTAAGTGAAATTTATCAAGCCACGCAAGGCCCTGCATGGCTTGATAAATCTAGAGTAAGGCAAAGCAGGTCAAAATTGATGCCTTGCGTAACTCTCCCCCAGAGAGGCATTCCATGGGTGGAATGTGTGTGTTACCATGCATCCACCCATGGATTTTGTTGCATATCCAGATTTACTATTAGTGGTAGACCAAGGAATGCATCAAAATCCTATGCCTTCCAGGGAAGGCGTATCGAGGAGAAATTACTTTTTTCTGCAGCACACGTAGAAAGAGCAAAATGCCTCATAGAATTGTTTTGTGCAGGACGCTGTGCTACAACTCAGGCACTCTTGCACCATGACGCAATGGTGCCTGCATTGGCTCTAAGCACCCAAGAGTACGTCAACGCCAGGAAGGAGCAAGAATGCACTGTATAATGTTAAATACAGAGCATTCCTGCCCTTTGCCTCTCACACAGCCCAGTGCAGCAAGTTAATTTTCTGCATTTCGCTTTGTGAACAAATTATGACTATTGGCCCAAGTCTGCTCCAAGCAAGCAGGTGATTTTAAAATGCTCCTGTGGTTGGGAGCAAACCTGCCCCGCACATATGCGGGCAGGGAAACTGGGCCCATATTTCTCCCGTCCAGAGGGAGCAGCCTAAATGCAGCTGCTCCCTCCGGGCCCGAGCAATGCCTGCTCTTGCACCATGCAGGGGACCAGCTGGTGCTCTCTCCACAGCCCCCAACATTGTGCTTGGTTGGTGCCCTGGACAGGCACTGGGGCATGCACCTATAACTGATAGGGCTTGAGGAATGGGTTTGCCAGGTCCAAAATAGACTAAGGGAAGAGGGCCACGTGATAGGGTTCCTGGGGCCTATAAAGGCTTGGATAGAGGAAAGCACAACCCCCTCCCTTTTATTTCTATTTCATCCCTGTGCATAATTAGGTTCAGGTAGGGGGTCTGCTCGTCCCCTCTCTTTACTAATTACTCGTTTCCGAAGATGAGATACACGGGGGCCTAATAGGGCTTGGGGTAGAGGGGCCACGTTGCCTCCCTCCCCTTTTTAATTATATTTGGCCTTGGGAGAGGTGGGCGCATCTGTTCAATTTTATTTGGCCCCGGGGGTAGGGTCTCCGTCCCGGGGCCTGTGTCTCCAAAGGCTGTCTGCGGAATGGGGTTTGCTGCCAGTAGCGTGTGGCACTTTCCCAGTGTACAAGTGAGATATTCGCAAAGGGAGTGTTTATAAATAACTAAAGGTTTGTCAATGTATTTTAACCATGTTGTGCAGTCAGCATGGCTGAAAGTTAGAAAATAATAGTGGCCAGCACTGACAGTGAGGTGCAGTGATCCACTTTCTTAGTATGGTATTATTCTCTCCCTCCACAAAAAAGTTTCAGGAACAAATGGCAAACCCAATCAGCAAGAAATTAAAATACACATTTATGCATCAATCTTTTTTAATGTGGGAAGGAAATGTGAGCCAAGAGTGAGCTGAGGGTGCTGGGCAAAACACAGATAACAACAGTAAATGATAGCTGCCATCCATAAACCGGTGTGAGGGCTGCAATCTACATAAAATGGTCTGAAGTCATCAAAAGCGAAAAGGATCATGGCATGGCTGCAATGTCTGACACTCACATATTCATAAAAGGCATTAAAAATACTCACTTGTTTAATTATCTGACTTTTGAGCAGACGTTTGCCATGTTGGCCACCGCATGAAGACAGCTGGCATGAAGGCAGGGCCAAAAAGGCCATGCAGATTAGAGAGCGCAGCACCATCTGCAGCTTTGTAGCATCTTGGGAGGGAGTGGCGGGGCAAGCAGCGGCATGGGAAAGGGGCTGTCCAGACACGCAACAACGCAGGAGGATGTCTTGCAAGTGACAGTACATGCGCTGTCTCAGGTGAGAACTAACGTGTAGTGTGTGGTGGGGGTAGCAATCTCTCAAAAAGGCAAAGGTGCCCGTCAGACATACTGTAGGGCATAAAACACTGACAGGTCCCCCAACACATTTAGGCGCGCTCGGATGAAGGAAGGAGTGTTTGAGGAGAAGGCATGGATGTGTCCTGCCTGAGAGGAGAGATCCTTTACAATGCAGTCTTTACCACGCAAGACAAACATATGAACAGGATGCAAAGCGGACACTCACAGACCAAAGAATGGGTAGAGGTAAAGGGAGGTAAGGGTGATTTTAGTGTTCAGGGGGTTGTAGAGGTATAGGAGGTATGAGTGACTTTAACATACTGGGGTAAAGTAGAGGGAGGTAGCAGTGATTTTAGTGTTTAGGGATGGGGACGAGGTAAAGATAGGTTAAAGTAATTTTAGGGTTATGGGGTGGGTTCATGTGAAGGAAGGTAATGGTGGCTTTAGTGTATAGAGGTGGGTGGAGGCATAGGGAGGTAAAGGTGAGTCTAGGGTTTATGGGTGGGTAGAGGTATGGTAAGGATATTCTATGGATCAGGGTGGGTTGAGGTAAAGGTAGGTAAGGGGGATTTTAGGGTTATAGTGTGGGTAGAGGTAAAAGGAGGTTAAGGTAATTTAGGGTCTGTGGTGTTGATAGAGGTAAGGTAAGGTGATTCTACGGGTCAGGGTGGGTTGAGGTAAAGGTAGGTAAAGGTGATTTTAGGGTTATGCTGTAGGTAGAGGTAAAGGGAGATAGGAGTGCTTTTGGTAGAAGTAAAGAGAGATTAGAGTAATTTGGGGTTTAGGGGTGGGATGAGGTAAAGGCAGGTAATAATGATTTGAGGGTTTAGAGGTGGGTAGACATGAAGGGAGGAAAGGGTGGTTCTAGTGTGGAGGGGTGAGTAGAGGTAAAGGATGGCAAGAGTGATTTTAGGGATCAGGGGTGGGCAGAGGTAATGTAGGTAAAGGTGATTTTAGGGTTAAGATATGGGTAGAGGTAAAGGGAGGTTAGGGCGATTTTAGGGTTTAGGAATGGGTAGAGGTAGGCATATATAGAACCAAGGGTTCCCCAATATATAGGGGTTCTAGGGTGAAAGTTTGAGGGTGTTTAATGTAGAGGGAGGGATGTGCATGAGGGGAAAACATTTTTCCACACAGCCTTCACCACGCAGGACCTTTCCCATGCAGTCTTCACCATGCAGGTAAGTACCACACAGGTATGAATTTGTACTTTACGCAGTACTTTACGAAGCAGGTAAGTACTTTTTATTTAAATAACATACTTTATATGATATTTAAAAAAATGATTTTAGGGTTTAGGGACACGTAGAGCTAAAGGGAGATAAGGGTTGATTTTAGAGTTCAGGGGTGGGCAGAGGTAGAGGGAGGTAATGGTGAACGATAAACCTTTTGAAAAACTGCTGGGTTGGACAATGAAAAAAACATCCTCTCCATTTTAAGACAGTAAACCAAGAAATAAGTAAAAGTGGCACAGTGGCAAATGTCAATGCTTAAAAACACGTACTGTCTGGCAGCAGTCTTTAAGGAAAGGAGTATGCTATCGCTTTATAATCAGGAAAAGAGAAAGGCGGGCAAAATCTATGTTTGTGGGTAACCTGTTTTATATTAAAAGGATGTTTTATTCATCATCAAGCATGAGGTGTTTTCAAAAGGTTTATTTTTCCACCCTTCGGGTTGAGAGATATCATTATAGCATGCAAATGTCTTTACTTCATAAAGTGATGTATTACTTGTTTGCACACTTTACAGCAATAGCTCTACAGTATAAAGTAATTTGCATGATACAAAGTTCTCACCAACTTATAATCAAGTTATCTTGCAAGAACCTCAACTAAAGTACGAAAATCCCAGCGTAAGTGGCACAGAAGAACAGGAATAAAAAAAACAAGCAGTCCATGCACCATGGAACAGACAATCACATAAATGCACTCGCGCACAAGCTCTCTCAAATGAAAGGAAGGAAATAAGAGTGACAAAAAAGCCAACTAATAATAAGTAATGGGCAGGCTCAAAGCCCTTTTTAGTTTTCTTTTTTTTGTAGGTAACAAAAGATCTTCTAAATTGATAGTGCATGCATTGTTTCAGGCGAGACCTAAAAATGGATCTGTGATGGCCAGTAGGTTTTGTGTAATACATGCATGCTTGATTATTTTAGTTGATAGATTGGTAGGTTGGTGAAGGTGCATTCAGGGGAGTTGGGTCTACTGCTAATCGAGTTGTTATTTGTGGTAGTTTAGGAGTGCTTTCAACTAATGGTCTTGAATTGCATGACAGGATTCCCCCATATCAGAGACTTTTACTACCTGTGTACAAAAGAAATAGCAATTCATTCGGTTTTTTATACAATAATGCATTGTTCGTTTATTGCATTTGTAGTTACCTGGTGATCCCTTTAGGACGTACAAGCCTGAGGCTTTTTCAGGGTTGAAAACTAGTAATATACATCATATTAAAATAACATTAAAGCTTCTTTTCTTTTTTCTGTTTGTCCGTGATATGCAGCAAGAAATAAACAATTCGACATTATGACCAGTATCATGTATAAACAAAATACAAAGAAAAAGGAGAACTAGAATCGCAAAGCAAATAATTCATTTCTCCTGTACATCATATAACAATTAAAGCTTGTTTTTTTAAATGCATTTTCCACCCTGGTGTTCAACTGCAATGTGTTGCACTTATGGGACAAATAGTGTAACTGAAAAAGGAACCTGTAAAAGTGGAGTGGTACTCAGGTGATAGTTTGTGAAAAATATAAAGGTAAGTATTTCCATCTCGGGGACACCAAGATAGCCTGAGACATTCCATTAACCTTATATATATATATACTAGCTGTACCCTGCCTCGCGTTGCTGTGGCTCAGTCTGGTTAAATGGAAGAGAAAGAACAGATTAAGCGCACGTTTCTAATATGTTTAATTTCACAATGCTTGTGGGCACACAATATGTTTTTGTGACTATTGTCACGTTGTGTATATATAAACATGTGCTAATGTTGCTAAGTGAACCAACTCCTCACCGCTCGCTCCACCCACTTCCCCGCCTGCCATCCTGTCACCAACTGTCCATCCTAATATATGTAGACTATTGTCTGTATGCGTCCTTTCTTAATGTTACAAAATGAACCAACTCCTCCCCTCTCCCTCCACCCACTTCCCGGGCTTCCATCCTGACACCAACTGTCCATCCTAATATATGTAGACTATTGTCTCTATGTGTCCCTTGTAGTTGTTTCACAGCAACCAAATCAATTGGGTCTGTTCGGCCTTTCGATTAAAAACACGCGTGTATTGGACACACGCATATTCGAATCCAATGTTGTGTATATATAAACACGCGCTAATGTTGCAAAGTGAACCAACTCCTCCCGCCTCCTTTCACCCACTTCCCGGTCTGCCATCCTGACATCCTTCAAAGACACTTCCAAATGCAATCCTTGCCCTCTCTATTATCTGAAGAATACCCCTCCATTTAGTTAATCTACTAACTTGACTATGGAAGTGTCTTCCCAGTGTGTTCATGTGGTCTGAGAGTTCGCCATTTTTTGCAGTATTATCCTTCTACCCATGTTTTGTACTCGTGTGTAACATGCACCCGTCACTTTCTCTTGTAACACACTGTTTTCTACCTCTTATATTTGGTTGTTTTCGATACCTGCACAAGTGCCACCAGTGCCTACGTAACGTTTGTTCTTGTGCTTGAGTGTCCTCCTTATATTGCAGTATTAAACCTTTATGTTTATCTTGTACGCTTTTGTAACCGGCACACGTCACTTTTTCCTCCTGTAATGCACCGTTTGCTACCTCTTGTATTTTGTTGGCTCACGATTGTCACTTTTGTAATGCACCGTTTGCTACCTCTTGTATTTTGTTGGCACACGATTGTCATTTACCTCTTGTATTTTGCTGGCTCACAATTGTCAATTTTGCTTCATTTAATGTAACGCTTGCTTTTGTATTTTGTTCACATGGAATTTTCTCATGTATCAGTTTTGTTTCTATTGTAAAGCGCTCTGACACCTTCGGGTAAAGTCTGCGCTATATAAAAATGCATAAATAAATAAATAAATAAATAAACACCAACTGTCCATCCTAATATATGTAGACTATTGTCTCTATGCGTCCTTTCTTAAGTGAAAGGACCAACTCCTTCCCCCTCCACCCACTTCCCGGTCTGCCATCCTGACACCAACTGTCCATCCTAATATATGTAGACTATTGTCTCTATGCGTCCCTTGTAGTTGTTGCACAGCAACCAAATCAATCGGGTCTGTTCGGCCTTTGGATTAAAAACGCGAACGTATTGGACACGCGCGTATTCGAATCCAACGTTGTGTATATATAAACACACGCTAATGTTGCAAAGTAAACCAACTCCTCCCCCCTCCCTCCACCCACTTCCCGGTATGCCATGCTGACACCAACTGTCCATCCTAATATATGTAGACTATTGTCTCTATGCGTCCCCCGTAGTTTTTGCGCAGCAACCAAATCGATAGGGTCTTTTCGGCCTTTTGATTAAAAACACGCGCGTATTGGACACGCGCGTATTCTAATCCCACGTTGTGTATATATAAACACACGCCTAATCAAATCCATCTGTGTCAACATTTCAAATAATTCGGTGAAGAACTTTCGGAGATGTAAGATTTTGAACAAACGAACATTGACATTTTTATGTGTCTGTTCGGGCTTTCGATTAAAAACACGCGAGTATTCGACACACGCGTATTGTAATCCAATGTTGTGTATATAAAAACACTTCCGTATTCAAATCCAACGTTGTGTGAAAATTTCAAAGCAATCGGTGTAGAACTTTTGGAGATTTGCGATTTTGAACAAACGAACATTTACATTTTTATTTATATACAAGATAGATAGATATATATATTGTATATTATCATGCTTAAGTGATGAGTATGTGTAGTATCGTCAGTTTTATATTGTGAGTCAAATGAAAAGTCTTCGTGGTACCAACCTCTTTATATGAAGGCGACTAATTTGAAGTTCACAATCGTGTCTTTGGGAGTGAGTAAAGTCTCATGGTCATGTCATGCAAAGTTTTACTATATATTACTCCACATATATGTACGTTGATGATATAAATATCTTTAAAGTACATATATGTGGAGTTAGGAATAGCAAATATATACTTGCCTATTGTCACTTTCCTCCTCAATATATTGGCCCTCGATATGTTTGACACTATATTATGTCCACATAATATTTATGTTTCTAATATTCTGTCAGTGATCCTGAACAATGACTGTTTGTGTGTGTTGTGTCAGAAACTGTTCTGAGAGGGCTCACCTTTAGAGTCATCTTTCAGGAGCTTGAGCTGCCATATCAGTGGTCCTGGGGAGGTCTGTAGGGACCACAGCGATACACATATAATGAATAAGGGGAGGGATGTCGTGTGGCCCCTCTCCTCCAAGCCGGATAAGGCTCCGGGGACCCCATCTGCCATAACTGAGTAATTCATAAAGGCAGAAGGTGAGCAGCCAGCCTCCCAGAGGTTAATTAGGCCCTGGGGATATCCATCTCATGGGGCCAAAATATAAGTAAAACAGGATGGGGTTATGCTGCCTTCTCTCCGAGCATGTATAAACCCAAGGACACTCATCCCCCGGGTTAATTTTTATTTAAAAGCAGAGGGGGTTTACGCAGCACTCCCTGAGTCCATTTTGGCCCTGGGCAACCCATCTCTAGGTCCCGCATCAGTTAGTGAGTGCCCCAGTGCCCACATGGGGCATCCACCGAGCACAATGATGGGGACTGTGGAGTGAGCCCCAGCTGGCCCTCCTGCATGGTGCGAGAGCCGACATTGCTCAAGCCTGGAGGGAGCAACTGCATTTATGCTGCTCCCTTTGGGTGGGAGAAATATGGCTTTGTTTCCTTGCCTGGAGCCGTGCAGTCAGGACAACAGAACACAAGTCTACTCCCAGCCAGCAGGAGCATTTTTCAATTTCCTGTCTGCTTGGAGCAGACCGGCCCCATATTTATAATTTTGTTCACACAGTGCAATGCAGCAAGCCACCTTGCAGTGCTGCACCGTGTGAAAGGGAAAGGGCAGAAATGTATTTAATATTATACAGTGCATTCCTTTACTTTCCTAGCACTCGTGCATTTTTGTCTGCTTAGCGCCAAACCAGGCACCTTTGCTTCATTGGTGCAGGGGAGTCTGCATTGTTGAAACAGCTTCCTGCACAAACAAAATCCTAAGAGGCATTTTCCTCATTCTATGTGCGCTATGGAATGCAGCACACGTAAAAAGAGGAAAAAGTGAGGCGAAATAAAGACTTATCCTTGTTATACCTCCCTTGGGGAAGTGTAGCATTTTGACGCATTCCTAGGTATACCACTAATGCTAAATCTAGGAATGCAACACAATCAATGGGTGGACGCATGGGAGCACCCACGTTTCACTCATGGAATATCTTTCTGGGGCAGAGTAATGCAAGGTAGCAATTTTGTGCAGCCTTGCGTTACTGTAGATATATCAAGCCATGCAGGGCCATGCATGGTGTCCTTATGTGGCTTGATAAATCGCACATGGGTTTTTCGTAGCCCTTGCGCGCTCTTGCATGGCACAAGGGTGATGCAAAACCTTGATATATATGGCCATTAGTATTTGCACCTGCTTGGCAGGAGATTTAAAATTGCTCCTGCCAGACTGGAGCAAATGTACATTTCCTTGCCCATCTGGTGCAGGCAGGGGAACTACTGTGTTCTGGAGGTGGGCTCCCGGCACACAGTAAGTGAGCTGGCCCCAGGGGATAGGTTCTTCGGGGCCTTTATAGGCGCGGGGAGGAGGCCCCCCCTCCTAATTTTTAAGCATTTTGGCCCAGGGGGATGGGCATCAGGGCCTTATCAAGCTCAGGAAAGGGGGTGCATGCCCCTCTCGATGTATTAACCCCTTCGGCGCTAATGACAAGGTCAGCTCGTCATGGGCGTAACCTGCGCTACGCGGATGACGAGCTGACCTTGTCACGTAACGCGGGATTTTTGAAATCGCAGCGCGCAGCGGGAAAACCGCTAGCGCGCATGCGGTTAAAGTGGCAACCTCGGGTGATTTATTTATTTATTATATAGCGAGACAGCTACCCATAAGGGTTTCCCATCGCTGAAAGACAGATAAGCAAAAAACAATCCAGTAAACTTATTGGTCAAAAAGCCAGGTTTTAACGGCTCTGCGGAAGCGGTTGTGGCAGTTCTCCATCCGCATATCCAAGGGAAGTGAGTTCCAGAGTCTGGGTCCCAAGACTGCAAAGGAGCCACCACCCATTCTCGAGAGTCTAAACTTCAGTGTACAAAATAAGTGTTGAGACGAAGAGCGGAGTAAACGGGCAGGGGTATAGGGTGTGGTCAAGGCCTGAAGATACAGAGGAGCAACTCCAGTCTTAATCTTGTGCATAAAGCACAATGCCTTAAATTTTACGCGACTGTCAAAACGGAGCCAATGAAGCTCTCTCAGGCGTTCAGTAATGTGATCTCGTTTCCGACAACCACATAGAAGCCGGGCAGCAGCGTTTTGGACTAGTTGGAGATGGCCTATGACTGCCTTGGTAGACCCCAGGTAGAGCACATTGCCGTAGTCCAACCTAGAAGTCACCAAAGCTCTCACCACGGATCTCTGGGTGTTAGAAGGTAGTATCCAAAAGATTTTTCTCAGACACCGTAAGATGGTAAAACAGGTGGCTGCTACTTTGTTGGCCTGATCTTTCATGGATAAACCCCTATGAATAATCACCCCAAGATTATGCACTCATTGTACCAGGGTAGGTAGGGAGCCCATGGCAGATGGCCAGTGCCTCGGGCTCCAAAGGTCGGGTTTGTTTCCAAGAACCAGAACCTCGGTCTTTCCGCTATTTATTTTAAGAAAGTTAGGATTCATCCAACAGGATATTTCGCTAAGACCAGATTGCAGTAGGGAGGAGGAGGTAGGATCAGCTTGGGATAAAGAAAAAACAAGTTGGGAATCGTCAGCATAAGTGAATAAATTCAAACGAGAGCTTTGTGCAATGTGGGCCAAAGGAGTAACATAAAGATTGAAAAGAAGAGGGCTAAGGATTGAACCCTGGGGCACACTATGAGGGGACAAATAAGTATTAGAAGTAGAAGTATGAGAAAAGATTTGGAAGGTACGGTCCGTGAGGAAGGATGTTAGCCAGTCCAAAGCTTTGCCCCCAATGCCAAGGAAGCTAGGTTGTTAAGAAGGATACTGTGCGAAACAGTGTCAAATGCTGCACTGAGATAAAGTAGTATCAGTGCAGCCATTTCACCTCGATCCAGTAGCAGGCGGAGATTTTCTGTAACTCCTAGAAGGGTGGTTTCTGTAGAGAAACCCGGACAAAAACCGGACTGGGAAGGATGTAAAAGATTGTTTGTTGCCACGAATTGTGACAAATGCAGATGAATGTCTTTCTAGGATTTTGGAAAATGCAGGTAATAACGAGATGGGGCGGAAATTTGAAACGTCATTTGGGTCAGCAGTAGGTTTTTTTAGTAACGGGGTGACCATTGCGTGTTTCCAACTACTAGGGACAATGGCAGAAGTAAGTGAGTGGTTAAGAAGAGTGCAGATCGTGGAAAGTTGGGGAAAATCTAGGACACGTAATATCGAAATGGGTAGAGGATCAGCTGGAGAGCCCGACCTGATCTTACTCAAGATCTCCAGGAGAGTTGAAGGGCAAAGATCGGGCCAGGACAAAAGTGAAGCCAAAGGCAAACATGAAACCGAAGGCGGCGATGAGAAATCAGCACCCTTCTCCGTAATAGGGGGTGGACATGTCAAGGCATTACTGTCGTCTTGGGCAGAGATGTCCTGGTAGATGTTCTCAATTTTAGAGATAAAATATTGGGCAAGTTCATCACATTTACTGCTGGGTAGAGGAGGAAGTGCAGCAGTAGTCTGTGAGCCGGCGAGATCTCTGACCACATTAAACAGTACTTAGGATTTATTGATTGCTTCGGTGATTATATTGTTTACATAAATAGCCCTAGTGTGGGCACACTCCTTGTGATAGAGTTTCAGTTCGGTTTTGTAAATGAGGCCGGCTGAGATGGAATAATCCCTTCTCCAGACACGTTCCAATTTTTTACATTGGGATCTGTGAATACGAAGTGTCTCATTATACCAAGGGGCAGGTGACTTGTGAATAGTTCTGTTCATTTGGACCGAGGGAAGACAAATGTTAATAGCTTCAAGGAGCCAAGAATTCACAGAGCTGGCCACAGCTTCCATATCACCCAAACCTAATAGTTATGTTGGCGCGAGATTGGCCAAGGCTGTGTTGAAAGCGACAGTATCAAGTTTTTTTCCAGTCTTTCTTCCTAATATTCACCGGAAGTTTGTGAATTAGCGATGCTTCATTAATCGCCACAATAAACTTAGTAAGAAAATGGTCGGACCAAAGAACCGGCAACGCCAGGAGGCAATCTAATTGAGTTATATTAGAAAAAATAGGGTCCAAAAAATGCCCACCTTTATGGGTGGGGCCCTTATTGTGTAAGATGAAATTCATGGAAGCAAGGTCCGCAGTAAGATTGCCGGCAATGCTATCCGTGGGGTCCTCTAAATGAACATTTAAATCACCAACAATTTAAAATTACTGGACAATGTGAGGACAGATGCTATATATTCTGAGAATTGAGATTGCCAGGAATTCACAGGGCCCGGAGAACGATATACTAACAGTCCCGTAAGAGTGGTTTTAGAGTTGAGTGCCTCGCAGCTGTCTAAATAAACCGGATCAAATTGGCATTGAAACTTTTTCTTAAATATAATTGCCACACCTCCCCCTACTTTTTTAGGACGATCACTCCTAACTATGGCATACTCAACGGGCAGGGCTTCGGCAATGTCTGTGCCAGAACTGTCATGGAGCCACGTTTCAGTGATAAAAAGAGCGTCCGGGGCTTCATCAGTTAGGAGATCAAAAATCTTGCGTTTATGCTTGGGCAGTGATCGACAATTCAAGCTAAAAAACATATAGCTTGAGGGAGAAGGAGTTGCAGTCCGTAATGCTAGGCTGCTACATAGCTGCGGGACATCTAAGCAGAAGGAACAATGAGGACAGTTTTGTGGAAACTGACCAAGCATATCAAAAGTGACAGCTACATGAGTCCGCGTGGGTTTCAAAGCCAGTAGATGTGTGGCATCATAGGTGATTAGAGGTCGCGCAATTAGGCCAGGGGGTATGGCCCCGGGGCCCGTATGGGTGCGGACGGACACAGACAGGCACGCATTTGGCGCGCCTTCGGCGCGCCATCGGCCCTCCCGCTGCGCGGACGGGAAATGACACACATTTATACAGGAAGAGGGCGGGAGGGTTGAAAAGACTAGACCACGATCCCTACACCTCCCAGTAAGATGGCGGCTCACCCCCGACTCAGCCCGCAGCAGCGCCTAATCGGCTGCGCGCTATGGTATCAGTGCCAAGAGATCGCCGTGTGCATGGTGAGCAGGGAAACAGCAAACTAAAATAAAATAGTTAAAATACAGTTTTTAAAACACAGAATAAAGATGTGCTGCCTAGCTTTCCCGGCTTTCCGCCTCAGGAAAGTAAATTGCTAAGTGCCAATCAATGCGCGTCGCAAATCACGCGGATTAAATGCCTGAGAGGGCGGGAGGGTCGAAAAGACTAGACCGCGATCCCTACACCTCCCAGTAAGATGGCGGCTCACCCCCGACTCAGCCCGCAGCAGCGCCTAATCGGCTGCGCGGGATGGTATCAGTGCCAAGAGATCGCCGTGTGCAAGGTGAGCAGGTAAACAGCAAACTAAAATAAAATAGTTAAAATACAGTTTTTAAAACACAGAATAAAGATGTGCTGCCTAGCTTTCCCGGCTTCCGCCTCAGGAAAGTAAATTTCTAAGTGCCAAGTGATGGGGTCCATGGGACCTTAATAGGCTCAGGAAGAGGAGCCATGCGCTCCTCCCTGAAAAAAGCCATGAATCACCTCTCTAGGTAAAAGTAAAGTAAGTAAGTCCCTCGACCACCTTCGGGGTGTTAATAAAACAGACACGAGAGCCCACACTTTTGCTTTATTTTGTAGTGGATTCTCTGAAAATTTGCATCAAACTATAAATATCAAAAATATTTTTGGCTCAGCCCGGATCCCTCCGTGACCCCTCCAACTGGCCTAAGGTGCCGGGGTATCTGTATCCTGCCCCCTATGTATTTTTTTGTATTTTTTTAGGACACAGGACTGCCACCACTTTCTGGTTGAGGTGATGGCAAACAATCATATCTCAGCAGGAGATCTGTCAGATCTGCAGATTCTCTGTGCCGTGATATATCCAAATTTTTTAAAATGTTATTATTCCAAACTGCTTAATGGATTTGCACCAAAAATACAAAAAGCAATCACTCTGCACCAAGAGGTAGCCCTCTGCCACATTTTGAGTATATCCATTCAGCAGTTTGCGCCATAGCAATGTCTAAGTTCCTATGAATAAAATAATGAGGGGAAAACATGCTTTGAGACCCTACCCTTTTCTCAGCCCCCATCTGATGGATCACCCTAAAACTTTCTATGCATAAACAAGTAAAAAAGTAGCCCTTTTTGGAAGTTTAAATGGAGATTCATCGAACAGTGCCAAAGTTATTAGCAACACAAAAAAGGCCTTTCCAATGGAAACATGATCCTAAGTAAAACTATTGAGTGGCGACTATGGAGCTTATTTACAAGCCCCTTGCGAAGCTGGTGCGTCACTTTTTCCCATTTTAAAAGTGACGCACCAGCAGCGCAAGGGGCTTGTAAATAAGACCCTACATGTATACATACACACTTGTAAGTAACTTTAGGCAAAAAGTAGCAAAGTGTAAGAGTAAAACTACACATGTAATTTACTCTGTGACTAGCCCCATCAGTTCTTGAGAGAATTGGGTATGCTGAGCTTGCAAAAAACATAAATGCTAAGCCCTTTTGCCTTCTACTACCAGTAAAGAATTCTGTAAATTGGACACCATTAGGAAACCCAGTACACAATTGGCATTGATAGAAAAAAGACTTTGTAGTTTAAACACTCTCTGCTGACATCTAGCATGATCTGCAGGTTGGTCTCCCAGACTACCAACTCATTCTACCATCCTTCAGAAGTCAATAAACTAACTTCCTTTATATTCGGAAATGGAAATATTTATCAGTGCTTTAAAGCACAAATGGTGTGATGTGGGGTACTGCATGAAAATAATATTGTCGGGCCCGATTCACAAAAGTCATCTGAGACAAAATCCTAACTTTACGACTTTCGGTATTTACAAAGAATACCGAAATTCGTAAAGGTGGCATTTGGTCTCAGATTACTTATGTGAATAGTTATTGATAATGATCTGCAGAGAACTTGCCCCAGGAACAAAACAGCTGATAAAAAAAACCCGAAAAATAGAAGACAATTTCAGCACTCATTCAAAAAACACACAAACGAGGCATATGCACTCGTATGCCTCATCCCAGGGCTCCAGTGACTTTGTAAAGCAGAAAATGAGAAAATGCTTCAAAATTAGAAGCCTAGTTGTGTGGGCAGAGTTTAATTTTTAATGCTTTTCCTGCTTTAAAAAAAGTAACCGATTTTGTAACTTCCTATTTTATTATACCTCATTCTGCGTTTTAAAATCCAATAAAATTTATATTAAAAAGTGCTAACCGAGCCATATATATGTTGATATATTTCAGGAGCTCGGTTCGCCATTCCATAAAAGAACATTAAAATGTAACTACCTTTAGTGGAAATGAAATTGAGGTGGGGTGCTTTTTTCATTCATCGTTTCTTTTTTTTTTTCAAGGGTGAGCTAAGGTAATATCGAAACTTCTGTCTACCATTAGTGAATATCTCTTGCTCTTCTTTATAAGTGCCCTTTCTTTACGCCGTTATTCCTGCAAAAAATGCATCTATCGGAGGTTTGAAGGACACAAGCATAGACCCACTCCTCTGCCCCAGAGTTTTTTTCTGATAATGTAGACTCAAGTCAATTACTGCTTACAATATGCTTAAAAGTATAGTAAAAATTTGACTTTAATTTTTATGACTCTGACAAAAGGTTCCTCCACATCACATTTTATTCATCTAGTTACAGACAGCTAATCATTATGAGGCTTATTCATGAGAGGCTTGTGCCGCCGGAGCGGCACTTTTTGTCACGCTCGGGCGGCACGAACCTCTCAACCATATCTATGAGGCGATGCAAAGCCACTCTGCATGGCTTGGAATGACCTCATAGATATGGAGTAGGACAAAGCAGCGCAAGTCGTTTATTCCTCTTTCTATGTATTCTGCATTCTGCAGCACACATAGAAAGAGGAAAACGCCCCTCTGGAATTGTTTATGTGCAGTAAGGTGCCCTTTCCTGCACAAAAACAATCCTGCATGCAACGCAGGCACCCTTGCACAATGGCGCTTCCCTCGATAACTAAAGAAGAAAGTGTCAGTTCTGATTAAGAAGGACCAACAAGAGGAACGAACAGCAGTATCTAGGTATATGTTGCTCATTGTGACGCCCTGTGGCAGTCCCTATAGTGGCACAGTCCATACTGGAGGTTCTAAAATAGAGGAAGATAAAATCTACAAGTTTATGTACTTGCACATAGTGTCTTAAGTTGAGGGCAATGAAAAGAAAGCTGAAGCCTAACTCCGGTCTAAAACACGATAGCTGCACACGACAAGACACGAAGGACTTAGGTCCTCATTTAGGAATTTCTTGGACAGGATTCTTCGTAACAAACAAGGTGGATTTGGATTTTTCATCTGCCGTATTACATGTGTATGATAGCATATGGCATTTGTAATACAGTGGTCCAGATAGCCGTCATACGGCCCAAAGTTTCTCAAAACATATTCCTGCTTATCGACTATATGCATCTTAACCCCTCCCATGCTTGTGACGGAACCGCTCCGTCACGCCCCTCGGGTGGGCTGTGCTGGTGCCGAAGCGGTTCCGTCACAGCCCGCTCGCCGCGCCTGCGTGGCGCGAATTCCTTGCCTGCGCTGAAAGTTCTGAAGAGCGGGCGGGGCCGTGACGGAACCGCTCCGTCACAAGCACAGCCCACCCGAGGGCCGTGACGGAGCGGCTCCGTCACTAGCGCCGGAGCACCACGGGGCCCCCCCGCTCATTAGCGCTGCGGCGGAATAGCCACCGCAGCGAAGGGGTAATGAAATATTTTGAACCTTATATGCTTTTTTTGCCCTTTTCTTTACATCTGTCCCTCAACCTATCCTTAAGCCTCTCAGTTTTTCTCATCTCGCTGGCTCCTGTCACATGTCTATTTTTTATTCTTTTTACAGGTAAATACATTCACAATGTTTTGTACTGAGGGAAGATTTAAGGACAAACATTTTTGAAATAAACTAAGCTATGAACCGAGAGAAAGGAGAGCAAAAAGCGACAGAGGGCATAGATAACAGAAGAAGGCACAGGGAGATAAAGTAGAGGTTGAATCAAATGAGCTTTTGCTTTTCAGATATCAGGAAGGAGCCAATCTCCTGTTTAGTTTAGCATACGAATAATAACATTGTTACATCAGATATCAGGAAGAAGAGGAGGGACTTCTTCAAATGCTTGGAGTATCTGTGATATCTAAGGTGCAAACCCCAGCAGGGTTGAGCCTGATTTTAATTCTTCGAAGTTCTATAAAAATTTGTGGCAATTTGGACATATGGGGACATATTTGCAAGCCTCTTGCGCCGCTGGTGCCTCACAATTTTTGATGCACCGGTGGCGGATTGTGGTGCTCTATATTTACAATGCCACGTAAAGCCAACCCGCGTGGCTTTTCGTGGCCTTGTAGATACTGTTGCTTTTCACGTGGCACTTTGCGTGAAAGGGGCATTCCATGGGTGTTGCTGTGGGTGTTCCACGCAATAGCCATGGTTCTGACACATTCCCAGACTTACAACATTTCATAAACCTGGGAAAGCATCAGAATCTTATACCTCCCTAGGGATACATCATATAGTTGTAAATATGGCGCATCCAATTGCTTTGAAAGTAATGTAGCGCGGTGCAGCCGCATGGCATGTGGCTGCCAGCTGCGTTACTTTCTCGTAAAGAGGGCCCAAGGTATATATGCTATATGTGCAAATGTGTAGTTTAATACAGCAACAGTTGGCAGCAGAGACATATTTACCTCAAACATAATAAAAACATTTAGAATACCAAAAAAGCCACTGAAATAAAACAAATGTATTATAATCCACTCAAAGAACAGGTTTGATTATTTTCTGTCCTTTTCGTTGTGTCTCCTTTTTTTCTCCACATTAAATGTTTGATGTTTAAATTAAGCATCTGTGTGATTTCCCCATAGGGTCTCGTAATGTGTATAATTTATATATTTACAGATACATAAATTAAGGCAAATTATTCCAGTACGAAATTTTGCACTCTTTTGCTGCAGGGGACTGGTTCGAGAAGACATTGTCTTGCGGAAGACACACCTGACATTTTCCTGACATTTCACATAATTTGAGGCCCATAGGAATAAATGGGAAAGTCATTCCTTATTTGCGATTAGCAATTAGCGAATCGCAAATAAGGAAGCAGTAGAAATCGCTAAAGATATTGCGATTTCTACATGCATCCTGTTTTGCGAGTCTTTAATAGCGAACCCTTAAAACTCACTATTAAGGACTCGCAAAACATGACTTTGATGAATCTGGGGGATAGTTACCAAGTAGTCCTATCACATTGTGATCTGGGTTATGTAGTTTCACTTTAAACATTGTTCATATTTAAAGAATGCCAGCTTGCACAGAGCTATTAGCCTAAAAACAAATACTGATTGAAGCTCTTGAAAATGCAGCTGGGACACCTGGCAGCTTACTCGTTACACATGCAGGCGAACTGTCTTTCTGTCGTTCCCATGGCAGTATTAGAAAAACAGGCACCGCAATGGGAATGGCATAAATGTTCCAGCAAATCATGGACAGTGACATCCATGCCATGCTGGAACTGGGGGTTATAGCAGACAGGGGGGGCACATGTTGTGCGTGCCCTGAATGCATCCCCATGGCAGGGGATATGGGGGCCCTTCTGGGCCCCTTTCTTCCTCCACCACCAGCCTGAAATGGCTGGAGTGGAGGAACTCATAATATGCTCAGTGGACTGTGTCAGTCCCGCTCAGCATGTTACATTGGGCCTCTGTTGAGCCACCGCCAGGTAACGGCAGTTCCCTGGTGCAGACAGCAGTCGACCGCAGGTACGACTTTGAAAGTTGTACTTTGGCAGACAGTGGACCACCACTGCTGCGCCACCACAATGAGGTGGTCAGAAGACTGCCACACTCATAAGCAGCTCCTTTGTGTGCCTCCATCAGACTTTTCTCAGCATCGAATGTTGGTGATGTGTACTTGTTGGAAACTGAGGGGCATATTTATAAGCCCTTTGCGCCACCGTAGCATCACTTTTTATGACCCTCCTGTGGCGCAGATCACAAAATCATATATATTTGCATGGCTATTAATGGCTTCATAGATATGGAGTAAGGCAGAGCATATCATCAAGCATAATATCGAGTTGTAGAGAACCGCTATTCAAAACAAATGTTAAAACATTCACAGCATTTAGCCAAAGTTCTGCACCTTCAGTAGATCTGGTGCTGCAAATGTACATACATCTTCAGATCCTGTTTCTTGGATAACAGCTATTGTTTGCAGTGGGAAAACGCTGTTTATCTACTCTTTTTAGTGTCAAAGCCAAAGGGTCAGTTTTCTATGGGGTAGCACAGTGTGTTCAGTTCCAGAGACCTCCTTCACCCTCACAGCATTCAGTGGAACAGATAAACACCAGTGCTGCTCTTGGATATGTCCTGATTCCTTTCTTCTCATTATGAGTTCATGGGAAAAGCTCATTTGGCCCTGAGATTAACTTTTAGAAAACATACTAGGAAGAGCTAAAGCCAGTGTCAAGAAGTCCTTCAGGCAGTTCTCTCACGTCCTTCTCTGTTCAAGACAGCATTCTTAATTAAAGGCAATAGGAGCTTTACTTTGAATGGCTATCTCACTGTAGTCCTTTTATTAGAAATAGGGGTCTCTAGTTGGCAATGGTTTGCACCTTTGTCCAAATTGGGACCCTTGCTTCTAGTCAAGGAAAGGGGGATATACTCCTAAAATAACCCTTGCTCACCCACTTGGTAGCTTGGCACGAGCAGACAGGCTTATCTCAGAGGCAGTGTGTAAAGCATTTGTGAGCACATACAGTAATACAGTGAAGACACTACAAATTGACACCACACCAGTTTAGAAAAATAAGTATCTTTATCTAAACAAGACCAAACGGCAAACATCCACAATACAGTATCAAAAATAGGCTCTTAAATGGTAGAAAGAGTTCAGTTCAATGCAAGTTGTAAATGCGACACTTTTCCAACAAAGTGCCTTAGATGCATCACACAAAACAAACAAAAGGTTCACAGGGAAGGCGATGCGTCAGTTCCTTGCTTTGGGGGAGGCGAGGCACCTGTTCCCTACTGCAGCACAGGGGAGGCGATGCGTCAGTTCATTACCGGAGGGGGGGGATGCATCTGTTTCATACTGCGTTCCGGTTACAATGCGACAAGATGGCACCTCGATGCGTGGCAACGATCCGGTGTGATGCAACAAAAATGGTGGCTTGGTGCAATGTGACGATCTGGACGATGCATGAACATTTGCAGCCGCACTACAGTTGCTGCGATTAACTTCTCGGGGATGTGTCAGGACTCGGTGTGGATGCAGCGGGCATTCTTCTCCGTGGCTCAGCAATGCGTCGGGACCAGGTGCGGATGCAGCACGCATCTTCTCCATGACTCGGTTATGCGTCAGAAATCGGTGCGGATGCGACACGCTTCTTCCTCGTTGCATCGATCTTCGAGCTCCCAGCAACAAACAGTCTCTAGAGGTCCTATGCAGCAGCAGTCACTTCTTTGCAGCTTGGAATTCCCAGTAAGGGAATTCAGGGGAGCTGGTGGTGAAGTCTTTGTGTCCCTGAGATTGCAGACAGGAGGTAAGCTCAGTGTTAAGCCCTTGGAGATTTGTTCTTCAAGCAGGTGACAAAGCAAAACAGCAAAGTCCCTTTTCTCCTTTCCTTGGCAACAAGTAACCACTGCAGGCCAGCCCCAAAAAGCAAACAGCACAGGGGCAGTAATCTTCCTCAGCTTCTCCGGTTCTTCTCCTTGGCAAAGGTTCCTCTTGATTTCCCAGAAGTGATCTAAAGTTCTGGGGTCTGGGTCTCCCTTTTTATACACACAAAGCCTTTGTCTCTGAAGCCAGACAGTGTCTGTACCCCGCTAAAACCAGTTCTGTCCTCACTGGTGCAGCTTCCTGGCAGGAGGTGGAGACAGCATTGTTGAAAGCAGACATGGCCCAGGCAGGTGAAATGAAATCTCCTCCCCCTACTCTAAATTCAACCCAGGTCCTATTCAGCCCAGTCCTGACTCTTCAGACTCCTGGAGCCATGGTCCTCTCCCAACACCTGTCACTCACAAGCCAGACATGCAACACAGAAACCTAGCAGAGGCGTACTAGATGGTTAGGCAAGAAAATACCTACTTTCTGAAAGTGGTATTTTCAAACACAGAATGTTAAAATCTCCCACACTAAAAGATGCACTTTAACATTCTGAGTTCAGGCATACTAAACTTTATTTTCTTATCTTGTTCCCTGGGTCATGGTTATACGATGTTATAATCAAACTGCCCATTCTAGCCCTTGGGAACAGATAGCCTTGCAATAGTGAAAAACGAAATTTGCAGTATTTCACTATCAGGACATGCCACACACACTAGGGCATGTCCTACCTTTCGCATACATTGCACCCTGCCCACAGAGGTACCTTGGGCCTACCTTATGTGTGACTAACATGCCAAAAAGGGAAGGTTTAAGGACTGGCAAGTGATAGCATTTGCCAAGTCGACATGGCAGTCCCAGACCACACACTGGCTCTGTAATGGCAGGCCTGAGCCACATTTTACAAGCTGCTTCTGTGGGTGGCACAACCAGTGCTGCAAACCCACCTGCAGCATTTGATTTACAGGCCCAGGGCAAACGGTGCACTGAACTAGGGCCTGACAAGTACATCAAATCAGCCAATCATGGAATCACTAATCCATTACATCAATTTACAATAGGAAGCACTTGCACTTTGGCACTGAACAGCAGTGGCAAAGTGCCCAAAGTATCTAGTCCAGCAAAAACAGATGCGGCAACAGCAAAAAGTGGAAGGGAGAATCACACCAATGGTGCCAAGTCTAAGACCTTTCAATAAAATTAGCATATTAAAAGTCCCGTACAAACCCAAGCTAGATTATTCAGTAATGGCTCATTTTATGGCAAAAGCGAACTAATGCAGTACCACAAAATGGCTTCCTTCAGCTGTCTAGGCCCACATTCAGGTCTGCACATACTAATCAAGTATGTGAAATTCAAGTTCTCCCCTCCAGGTAACCTATCTGTTATACTTCCTTTACAGTGGATTGTCAATAAATCTTTAGGATGGCTTTCTTGAATGTCATAACGTGTGTTAATCCTCCTTAAACATGTGTTTTCTTTGACATAAGGCTAGATAAAACTTTGTGTTTTTTTAACATTTTCCAAACTTGTCTATCTTCCTTTCACAGATACTGGCTACAGCTGTCAGCCCCAGGTCCATTAATCAAGGTCCATTGTATTTTTCAGTTAGCCTGCTGACAGCCGGGGGAACTTGTGAGTTAGAAGACCTTGTTGTTTCAGGCAGATATTCAATATGTTACATTTTTACTTTTAATCTAGCACCTTGAAGATGAATTAAAACCTAATTTAAACTCTTCCATTCCAGAATCCTGGAAAGAATTGTTGTACAGCCCAGATGCAAAAGTGATGTATAGAATTATTTGAAATTAATTTATCTATGTAATTTATAAAAAATATTGTTCAAATAATTTTTAAATTAAAAAACAGAAAGGTTATTCAAATATTTTATAATTGTGAGAACAGTGGTTATTAGTTGGGTTGGATGGTAGTCCACCACAAGACTAATGGCACTAATCTTGATCAGCCCAGTAAAGGTTTCAGTAATTTAAACCTGAGCTCAACCATTGGCAGCTATGGCACAATGCAGATAGGCTTAACTTCAGAAAATATGTAAAGCATTTAGAAGCAGCAAAACAGTTAAAAAGTTGAAAGTACAGCACAAGGAAATTCCCATCTCGAATTTATAAAATTTAAAATATTTTTACTTAGACTCTTTTTTGGAAGTCATATTACCTCAGCCGGGCAAGACTGCAGGCTGTAACCGTATAGGGTTTGACCTCATCAGATGCCTATCAGCTACGTCTGGAGCCTCTATCTGTCCGGCCACCATGCCGTCCCGTTGACACACACTCTGCGATACAGGACGTGTAGCTTCTTGTGTATTTTTACCTTCTAACGCGTCATATCAGCTTGGCCATTATGTCGTCCTCTTGACACGCTCTTTGAGATATCGGGTACTGCCGACTTTCGCACTGGGAACCTCTTATCAGGAACGACAGACTTTAGCACGAGACCTGGCAGTTCTTCACCCATTTTCCTGCCTTTTAAGAGACTTTCACGATTTTAACTTCAGCTGTGCTAGTTACGCTCTGCACTTGTTTTGGATACTTGCTCCTACTACGGCCTGTACCGCTGCATTATCTATCGGACCGACCGTTATTTTTGACCGGCAACACAGATCTGCATGTCTGCCTATGATTTTTACCTACTGACTGTACCCCCGTCCTTCATTAAGGCACATCCCGTATTTTCTGTTGAGTCAACCTTTTGCGCCCTGAGAAAAGTGAAAACCATATTGGCTTTAACACCGAAAAGAGCCAGCGATGGATAGCTCTGACAGAAAAAATCCCCCCATTTGTTCCTTGAAGCATGTTCACCTATTTATGAAATTTATTTATGTTTATTACATTATTGTGCCATTGATCCTATTGTTCTTCTCTCTTGAGGCAAAACTGTATTCTTTATAAAGCCTCACATGTAACATTTGATCTATTTAGGGCTTCTATAATATATATATATATATATATATATATATATATATATATATATATATATATATATATATATATATATACATATATTACCTACTGGCGGTCGCCAGTAGGTATATATAGTTAGGATTTTTTCTCTATGGGATTTTTGAAAATTCTATGTCTAATAACTTTGGCGTTTGTGGACGGAATTGGCTGGAATTTTCTGGAAAATGGAACATTTTGTTTCTGAGCAGCCCCTGAAGATTTGGGGGGGTTCGTCAAGGGGGGGGCCGAGAAAAAAGGGGGGTCCCAAAACGTGTTTTTAACATTGAGTTTTCCATAGGGCGGTTGGCCTCACTTTTAGCCCGAACGGCTGAATGGATTTGCACGAAACTTGGCAAAATTGTAGGGACTGGTAGCCCGATGTGCCTTTTGTAGGTCTCAATATATGTGCTCCAGTGGATTTTGAGAAATTAACGTTTAAAAAAAGATATATATCTGTAACAGCGGACCGGGCAGCGCCCCGGTTCGCGGACCGGGGCGCGTACCGGAACTTCGCGTAGCGAAGCTGATTGGTTCTCCGGTGTCTGTCAACATTCTAAACAGTCCGGAGCGGCCGCCATCTTGTCTCTCGGTAGGATTGAGAGACAAGAGGAGGCCAAAACAAAGGGGGAAATAACCATAAGGGGGCATAGTAGATCCTCCCTGACCCCCTAGGTTTAATGTGGAGGCTTTAAAAGGGCCCCGCGGGGCAAAAAAAAAAATATTTTTTTTTTGGTTTTTTGCGTGGGTAGCGCCCGGTCCGCGAACCGGGAAGCGTTCTGGGCAGCGTACTGCAATGAAAAATGAATGATAGACTTTTTAAATGCTGTATGTTAATTGATTGTTGGTTTTGTTGATTATTTTTTATTTTCTTTAATTTTTTAAGCATTTTTTTTATTGTGATTGTGTTTCATAATTTATTAAACTTTCTAACATTTCATTGTCAGAAATTTCATAATTATCATTGAATATACATTGTAGTCTCTGAGGGTGTAAAATGTCCTCATTTTCAAGGAGGTTATCTACTGCTTGTACACATTGCAGTAGTTCTTTGTCCCAAGTTTCATCGAAAAATTCAATATCATTTTCATCAATGATTTCTTGGCTGCTCTCTTGCAGGACAATTTGAAATTCAACTTTCTGTTCGCCTTCCATTTTGCCTGAAATTTAGATTAAAAAAATATATATTAGTAGAGATAGGGCACTGTTGGGATTAATTTTAGATAGGCAGTTTTTATCAGTGAATTTATCTTTGGGCAGTGTATAGTATCAGAGTGGAAGTAGGAATATAAAAAAGTGTATGTGATTTAACGTAAGTAAATTCATAATTATACAAGAGAAGCCTAACTCCATCCATAACTATAACAGAGAAGTCTATCTAAATCTATAACTACTACAGAGGGATAGTATATAACTATCAGAAAAAGTTTACCATATTAACTTATAGTGCACAATATACTTCAGTTTTAAAAATAAAAACTTACCTTTAGAAAGAAGTTGAAGGAATTAGTGAAAATACTATTGAAATGTACACCAAGAAGTAGTAGTCAAAATGGCTGTGTTTTCTTCTCTTCCTTTATATATATTCAGGTATATAACCAATGAAATGTCAGGTAAAAAAAGTAGAAAATGAAAGTAACATATTAATTGGTTGTCAATTCCAACACTTCAGATGTGTTTTGTGAAGTAATTTACCTCAGGGTATTTAGAGAGGTCTACAGGCTAAATGGCTAAATGGAATTCCAATCAAATTTGTGAAAATGGTAGGGATTGGTATGTAGTATGAGCTAATCTATATTTGGTGAAATTGTCTCCAGTGGCTTTTCTGTGAACTACTTTCCCACCTTTTTTGATGGTGCGCTTCCCAGGGAGCGACCCGGTACGCGAACCGTTGAGCGCCCCGGTTCGCGAACCTTAAGCGTTACGGGAGTCCACCATTTTGTGTTTCGGTCGAATTAAGATACAAAATGGAGGGCAAATAATGTTCAGAATGGGTAGAAGGGGGCACGGTAGACTTATCTTGACCCCCTAGGTTTTGTGAGGGTGGCTGAGGAGGCTTATATGTGCGAAAAAAAAACATTTTTTTAAAAAATTTCGCGAGGTTAGCTCCCGGTTCGCGTACCGGGTAGCGTCCCAGGGAGCGTACTTTGTTGAAAATTAGTGAAAAAAGTTAGAGGAAAAATAACAATTGTGAGTGATCAGATGTAGGGTAGCTCTGAGAAGAGCTTTTGGGTTTATGGTACATTTAGGTACTTATAAGTAGGTACTAATGCACATTCTTAAATTCAGAGTGAAAATTCTGTTGCCCTCATCTGAGAAGTGAACTCCATCTCCTCTGTAGATATCTTGCATGTAGTAACGCAAGTTATTGTTGTACAGGGAGCCCATTCCATGGTCTCTCATGTAAGCTGAAACAGATTTGTTTACATGCTTCCTCGACTTCTCAATTTGTGGACAAAATTGGTTTGACCACCTCCATTTCTATCTTTGGCATATATTTGAATATACCAAGGCAGTCTGAGGAAAAAGTGCCATCAATTGCTCAAAGGTGTCCTTTAAAAGCATTTCCAGACCTACCCCAGTCTAAGTGCCCAAATCATTACCTCCACAGTGCACAATTAACAGGTCAGGTTTGGGCAAATACATAAAGGTTTTCACCAATGGTATCAATTGGTGACATTTTAATCCTCTGTGGCCAAACCACTTAATTTCCACATCTTGTAAATTGAGGTTAGGTAATTTTCTGTTCTCAGCATACCTGTGAGCCCAGTGAATATAACTATGTCCAACAATCCAGACAGAAAACATGGTGAGAGGAGGTTCTCCTGCAGTCAGATGCAGTGTGGCAATGAAATGGCAGTTGAAAAAATGAGAGTTTAAAATGAAAAAAACTGTGGAGTTTCTGTGTTCATGAAGCAGTAACAGTGATTGGTGGATTTTGATTGCTGAAAACAGAAAGTTAGGGTGCATGGATGTGTTCTTTGAAAGATGTATTTTGAGTGGTCAATAAAAAATCATTAAATGAAAGATTGCAGTGGATACGCAGGTGCACTGAGAGTTCAGAGTTCAATTGCAACATTGTTGTGTGAACTTGCAAACACCAGAGGTCTTCCAAGAGGTGGTTGCTATGCAGAAAAGGCATGAAATGGCAGAGGGGGGAAGGGTTTTCATTTGAAAAAAAGTGAGGGAAGAGTTTTGATTGGGTGACATGAGAGATATGTGTGAAGAATTACAGCATTTCTGTGCTTTTGATAGCTGCAGACTCTGGAGTGCATACCTTTTGCTCTGCTGAAGACAAATTGGTGTGTTTCTGAGACTGTTTTCAAACTCAAAGTATTTGCTAAGGTGAGAAAATATTTCTTTAATTTAGATAGAGAATAGTGTGCTTTAAGGAAAAAATTATGAATTATGTGGCGCAAATTGCTTGTAAATATGCTCCCATCTGTGCATGGAAAATTTAGATTTTGAATGTTTGTGTTACATAGCCATGTTAAAAGTGATACAAACATGCTGCAAAGGCAATTAAAAAACGCTTTTATGTGTCTTAAGGACATTTTAAGTAATTTTCCCATGTGCAGTGTTTTGAAATTATGATTTGAAAATCGTTTTTGGGGAAAAGGAATTGTTTTTAAATTTATGACAAGGACATAATGGTGTATGCTTCTTTATACGGCAATTGACTGTCCCTGATGTTATTTTTCCCATTTTAATGTAAGACCTTTCTCTGTGGCGCAAATTGCTTGTAAATATGGTCCCACCTGTGCATGGCAAATTTAGATTTTAAATGTTTGTGTTACATAGCCATGTTAAAAGTGACCCAACCATGCTGGAAAGGCAATCAAAAAACACTTTCATGTGTCTTAAGGACATTTTAAGTCATTTCCTCATGTGCAGTGTTTTCAAATTATGATTTGAAAATCGTTTTTGGGGAAAAGGAATGGTTTGTAAATTTATGACAAGGACATAATGGTGTATGATTCTTTATAAGGCATTTCAGTGTCTCTGATGTCATTTTTCACATATTACATTAAAAGACCTTTCCCTGTGGAGCACATTCCTTGTAAATATGCTCCCACCTGTGCATGGTAAATTTAGATTTTGACTGTTTGAGTTACATAGCCATGTTAAAAGTGACCCAAAAACTTGCAAAGGCTTTTAAAAAAAACTTTCATGTGTCTTAAGGACATTTTAAGTAATTTCCCTGTGGGCAGTGTTTTCAAATTATGAATTGAAAATCGTTTTTGAGGTAATGGAATGTTGTTAAAATTTATGTGCGCCATATGCCCCCAAATTTATTTTTCAGGGGTGCAGCAGGGTGTTCTTGAGACACCCCTGCACCTTTGGAAAAATTCCTAATTTGCGATGAGCTAATTGCTAATCGCAAATTGCACCTTCATTCATATGGGCATCCTGGCCCATGGAAATGAATGGGTAATTTGCAATTAGCAATTTGCTCATCGCAAATTTGGAATGGTAAAGAATCGCTATTTATTCCTTAAAATTCGCTATTTTGGAAATGCAAAATAGTTATATGATACATATGGCGGTTGATGTCTAACAAGATAAGAAGCTTAGGGATACATTTATGATGACTGGCGCAATGAAGTGGACATCACTTACTTCATTGGTAGAGCTTTACATGTATTATGTCCTCTGTATTCTTCATCAAGCGTAACTTTAATCTGCAATCCTGAGTAGGCCTCACCTTAAACAAACCTCTGGATAGGCCACACCTTATCGTCATCATGAATTAATCATTTAAAATGCTAGGGACAGATTTATGATAGGTGTATGCCTCTTTTGCGCCACTTACAAAACACTGTCCACGGGGAAATGACTTAAAATGTCCTTAAGACACATGAATGTGTTTTTTTAAAGCGTTTGCAATTTTTTTGGGTCACTTTTAACATGGCTATGTGACTCAAACAGTCAAAATCTAAATTCACCATGCACAGGTGGGAGCATATTTACAAGGAATGTGCTCCATGGGGAAAGGTCTTATAATGTAATATGGGAAAAATGACATCAGAGACACTGAAATGCCTTATAGAGAAGCATACACCATTATGTCCTTGTCATAAATTTGCAAACCATTACTTTTCCCCAAAAACGATTTTCAAATCATAATTTGAAAACACTGCACATGTGGAAATGACTTAAAATGTCCTTAATTCAAAATTTGCTATTCCTTATTTTGCGATTGCACTGAAGGATTTGCAAATTTTGCGATTCCTTAAATGTAATGTATCAAACAAAAAATATGTAAAAAATGACATTAAGGATTTGGAAACTACCACCAACTTCTAGTTTGTGGTAATTTGCGAATTCTTTTCAAAAAGCATTTTTTTCCAAAAAACAAAAGGTGCCATATGACGCCAATACATGTCCTTAGGGCATGTATGTGCGCCATATGCCCCCAAATTTCTTTTTCAGGGGTGCAGCAGGGTGTTCTTGAGATACCCCTGCACCCTTGAAAAAATTCCTATTTTGTGATGAGCTAATTGCTAATCGCAAATTGCACCTTCATTCCTATGAGCCTCCTAGCCCATGGAAATGAATGGGTAATTTGCAATTAGCAATTTGCTCATTGCAAATTAGGAATGGTAAAGAATTGCTATTTATTCCTTAAAATTCGCTATTTAGGAAATGCAAAATAGTTTGATGGTACATATGGTGGTTCATCTGTAACAAGATAAGAAGCTTAGGGATACATTTATGATGACTGGCGAAATAAAGTGCAAATCACTTACTTCATTGGTAGGCCTTTACATGTATTATCTCTTCTGTATTCTTCATCAAGCGTAACTTTAATCTGCAATCCTGAGTAGGCCTCACCTTAAACAAACCTCTGGATAGGCCACACCTTATCGTCATCATGAATTAATCATTTAAAATGCTAGGGACAGATTTATGATAGGTGTATGACTCTTTTGCGCCACTTACAAAACACTGTCCACGGGGAAATGACTTAAAATGTCCTTAAGACACATGAATGTGTTTTTTTAAAGCGTTTCCAATTTTTTTGGGTCACTATTAACATGGCTATGTGACTCAAACAGTCAAAATCTAAATTCACCATGCACAGGTGGGAGCATATTTACAAGGAATGTGCTCCATGGGGAAAGGTCTTATAATGTAATATGGGAAAAATGACATCAGAGACACTGAAATGCCTTATAGAGAAGCATACACCATTATGTCCTTGTCATAAATTTGCAAACCATTCCTTTTCCACAAAAACGATTTTCAAATCATAATTTGAAAACACTGCACATGTGGAAATTACTTAAAATGTCCTTAATTCAAAATTTGCTATTCTTTATTTTGTGATTGCACTGAAGGATTTGCAAATTTTGCAATTACTTAAATGCAATGTATCGAACAAAAAATATGTAAAAAATAACATTAAGGATTTGGAAACTACCACCAACTTCTAGTTTGTGGTAATTTGCAAATTCTTTTCAAAAAGCATTTTTTTCCAAAAAACAAAAGGTACCATATGACGCCAATACATGTCCTTAGGGCATGTATATGCGCAATATGCCCCCAAATTTCTTTTTCAGGGGTGCAGCAGGGTGTTCTTGAGATACCCCTGCACCCTTGAAAAAATTCCTAATTTGTGATGAGCTAATTGCTAATCGCAAATTGCACCTTCATTCCTATGAGCCTCCTAGCCCATGGAAATGAATGGGTAATTTGCAATTAGCAATTTGCTCATTGCAAATTAGGAATGGTAAAGAATTGCTATTTATTCCTTAAAATTCGCTATTTAGGAAATGCAAAATAGTTTGATGGTACATATGGTGGTTCATCTGTAACAAGATAAGAAGCTTAGGGATACATTTATGATGACTGGCGAAATAAAGTGCACATTACTTACTTCATTGGTAGGCCTTTACATGTATTATCTCCTCTGTATTCTTCATCAAGCGTAACTTTAATCTGCAATCCTGAGTAGGCCTCACCTTAAACAAACCTTTGGATAGGCCACACCTTATCGTCATCCTGGATTAATCATTTAAAATGCTAGGGACAGATTTATGATAGGTGTATGCCTCTTTTGCGCCACTGTGCGTCACTTTTATGATGCAGCGGCGGTGCAAAAGATTTGCTATGAGGCGACAAAATTACAAATTGATGCATTTAGGCAGATATGTCATGGTGTAAAAAAAACGTACCACATGAAACCGATGCAGCAGTGATGCAAAAGATGCACCATGTTGCAAGACAGGCCTCACTTGGGGCCATATGTATCAAGCTAATTAGCATTCGCAAAGATCAAAATTCTGCGAATTTCGGCCTTTGCGAATGTTAATTAGACAAATGGTATGTATCAAACAAGTTTGATGCAAAATAAGGAGTAGCAAAATTTGCTATTCCTTATTTTGCGATTGCACTGAAGGATTTGCAAATTTTGCGATTACTTAAATGCAATGTATCAAACAAAAAATATGTAAAAAATGACATTAAGGATTTGGAAACTACCACCAACTTCTAGTTGGTGGTAATTTGTGAATTCTTTTCAAAAAGCTTTTTTTCCCAAAAACAAAAGGTCCCATATGACGCCAACACATGCCCTTAGGGCATGTATGTGTGCCATATGCCCCCAAATTTCTTTTTCAGGGGTGCAGCAGGGTGTTTTTGAGACACCCCTGCACCCTTGGAAAAATTCCTAATTTGTGATGAGCAAATTGCTAATCGCAAATTAAACCTTCATTCCTATGAGCCTCCTAGCCCATGGAAATGAATGGGTAACTTGCAATTAGCAATTTGCTCATTGCAAATTAGGAATGGTAAAGAATTGCTATTTATCCCTTAAAATTCGCTATTTAGGAAATGCAAAATAGTTTGATGGTACATATGGCGGTTCATCTGTAACAAGACAAGAAGCTTAGGGATAGATTTATGATGACTGGTGCATCATCAGGGATGTGTCAGTCATCCTGCGCCGCTTTTCCGCCACCCATGGTGTGCTGCATTTACAATGCGGGGCATAAATGGCACAGATGCGTGACGTATCTGTGCTGTAAAGGTAGTGATTGCTGGAGTTGTATCGCAAGTGCGATGCAGCTCAAGCAAGGCTCAGGGGTGCCCCATCTCCACAATGTTGCGTCAAGACCTATGCCTGCTTAAAGCAGGCGCAGGGTTTTGACGCAGCTTTCTCCTATCTGATTGTAAATACGGCACACCATGGGTGGCAGAGCAGCGGTGCACGTTAACTGGTGCATGCCTGGGGATGTGCCATTTAACATAAATCTGCCCCTTTACATTTAAGGATGTGCAATGGACACAGAGTCGGTGAGGCTTATCCAAGGTTAAGAAGAGATGAGTCCTGTTCACTGAAAAATTAGACATAGTCTTCACCTGCTCAGCATTGCTGGACATGGCTAAATAATAGCTGCAAAATATTACTCTTGTTAAACAATTTTACTATTATAATCTCTGAGATTTGTCTCTTACTCTGCAACATCTCATTGTTGTTATCTTTCTTTAAAGATAAAGACAACATCAACATGAGCGACAATCTGCAATCAGTTGATTTTGACCTCATCATTGAACTCGTAATTGAAACATCAGTGGATGTTGATCCCTTGGATGATTTAAATCCTGAGGATGAAGAAGAGCGTGATGAGGATGCAGATTTGTCCGAATTATATGACATAGGGTGGGAAGCTGACCTGCTTGAGCCTATGGAACTATAAACATTTATTTTTAAAATGTATAATTAATAAAAAGTAAAAATGTAAACCGTTTAATTTAAAAATAAAGACACCTTCAAAAACAGGTTATGTGTAGTGTCTTCAATAAAATATTAAAATATGCTCATAAAATTAGATCAGATTCACATATAAAATAGCACAGGTAACATAAATATAAATGTCATTTCTTTTCTGCTATTTCTGTATTGTAAATTTGCCAAGGACTAAAAAATCTTCTATTTAAAATGTCAAGTAGTGTGTTAAGTTTTTGATCACTGTTATTGATTTACTGTTTGGTAATAGTGGTTAATAACATTTTTTATTATATTTTACCACAGATTCAACTGCAGATCATCTCAAGATTTCACCATGCCAACAATAGAAAGACAGAGAAAGGCTGCAAAACGTCAAAGACAGCAGGTGAAACAAAATAAGCAGCAGTCCTCTAACAAAAAGATTTGTCAAGTCACGAAGAAAGCACCGGGTAAGAGCACAAAATATTTCATAAGAAATATGTGTAGTAAAAAAAATATTACTACAGAAAATGTTTCAGTCCAGAAAAAGAGAACCAATTCAAATGGAAAGGAAAGGCCAATCAAAAATGTTACTGCTAGAGCAAGAGATAACTCTGTGCATGATAGTAGAAGGAAACAACAGTTTAGGGACATTCGTAAACGAATGTTCCGCAACAGGATAATTGGCAATTTGTTAAAAAATATTAAGAAAGGTCAACAGAAAGTGGTTTTTTATAAGAGAAAAAAAAGTTGAGAAAGTTATTGATCAGGCATTTGAAATTAAACGTAAGTTATTTATTTTGATAATCAATAGAATTAGGAAGCTAAACAAGGCAATTTATGATTTCAAAAGAAATAGTAGATGGAAGAGAATAGTTAATCGTAGTAATTTTTGTGACGTTTTTTCTGGAGAATGGATGCATAGTTCAAGCTGTGAGGCATTTTTTAATGAGGAGAGTTATTTCCAGGATAATGATTTGGTGCATGCAGTTGACACCAGTGGTCGTGCTTATGAAGTGAAAGATGGTTGTCCAGTTGAAAAAGAAAAACTTGTGACAACAGAGACAGAAGAGGTGTTAGGTAATGAGGTTTTAGGAAGACGTGCTAAGGGTCCTGTCTACACCTGGAAGTGTAGTAGTATTTGTAGTGTGCGACAGGATTCCATCAATTTGCTTTGTGATTTTGTACGGTCATTTAATAAGAAAAGTTTGAAGCAGAAAATAAGGTTGTTGCAAGAATTAGATCCTTGCAGAGTGAGAGAAGTGACAGGTTTGCATGGTCATTCACTGGCTTGTCTTTCCAGGAGAGTATGCCAGAGTGTTTTTCATCATTTCAGGATGCTAGCAGTGCATCATAATAAAGTGAGGAAATTAGTTAGAATGTTGTATTATGCTAAGAGTCCAGCAATTATGCTTAAACAATTATGCGCTGCTCTTTTGCATGGTTCTGAAATAGATGTGAAGAATATATGTGAAGAAATTGAGTTTTGTTACTTTGGAAGTAAAGAGGAGAATGTTGAAATTGACCAAGAAGAAGAGGGTAATGTGGAAGATAGTGTACAGGTATCCAGTACAGATAATTTTCAGAAGGAAATTGCGACGTTTCAGGTGAAATCAAGTGAGAGGCCTAATTTCACTTGTGTGTGTTGTCGACGCACTTATTATAAGAATCAGACTAAGTTAGTGGATTTATATGCAAAAAGTGAAAGGGAAAATAATAGTGAATGGAAGGATTTCGCAACATACTTGATGGTAGAAAATTGTTTTGATTTGGGATTGGATCAACGTGTGTGTACTTATTGTTGTTGCAAATTAAATCAAAACCAGATGCCTGCTAGAGCTGTTCATAATAATCTGGAATTGGTTGAGATTCCTTCTGAATTGAAGGATTTAAATACTTATGAATCTATTTTGATTCAAAGTATCCATCCCTTTCAGGCTATTGTAAGAATGGAGCCAAAGACAGGGAAATTGCCTCCATCAGATTTACAGAGAGGATTAAAGGGAAGAGTTGTTTATTTGCCTCTAGATTTGAAGAAAAACATTAACACAATTGGAGTAGAAAAAGTGGAAGAGGAACCTCTTGTTATCTTAGTTAATGGGGTTCCGACAAAGAATAAGAAAATATGGCAAGATTTAGTAGATGTTAGGAAAGTCAAAAGGGCAACATTGTATTTGAAAAAATATAATAAATACTATAAAAATGTATATGTTGCAGAAGAGGAAGTAAGTGAGGAAGAGGACAGCGATTTGTGTGCTGGTCAAATTGAGAAAGTAGAACCCTGTACTAGTGAAGAAATATATTAACATTATAGTGTTCATCCTTTGCATTCCAAGGAAGTCATGGGGAATGCTATTGAGTTGTTTCAAATGAAACAAGCGAAAGGGAGTCCCATTAGTGTTTGGGAGGAAAGTTTGGAAGCTCGGTGTTTCCCACAGCTTTTTCCAACAGGTCAGGGAGGAAGATATGATGAGCGACCTCATCAAATTCCTGCTTCTGAATACCAGACTTTGCGATTGTATGCAGGAGATGCTAGGTTTCGACAATGCATTCCTTATTTGTTTCATCTCCTGTTTGAAAGCGATCTGTCTGGACTGTCATATGCAGTGAACCACATCTTGAAAAGTGGTATACACATGCAAAACATCTCGGCAAGTGACTTTATGGATAAAGTCAATGTCCAAGACAGTATTTTGGATTCTCACCTGATTAATCTCATGGCGTGTCAGCGTGGTACTAATGAGTACTGGTACCGTCGTCATGGTGATTTAAAATGTATGCTGAGGAACTTAGGTACTCCCACATGGTTCCTCACTCTGAGCTGTGCCGAGTATGGCTGGGAAGACTTACTTGAATTTCTACGAGAGGCAAATGCTAACGTAGATAACATCGAATTCAAGACACCCGGAGAACTGTGCTCTTTGGATCCAGTCAATGTATGTAGGTACTTCAATCATAGATTTGAAGCTATGATGTCTTTCATCATGAATAAGAAGAATCCACCTCTTGGAGAGGTGTTGGATTTCTTCTGGAGAAAGGAGTACCAAGCAAGAGGTGCTCCTCATATACATATGTTGCTGTGGATCAAGGATGCACCTAAATTTGGAACGGATCCAGAAGACTCAGTGATGAGTTTCATCCAACAGTATTCTACGTGTGCTGTTCCAAACGCAAAGGAGAAGAAAAGCCTAAGAGAAAAAGTTCTGCGTTTCCAAAGCCATCGATGTGGAAAGTACTGCCGTCGTAAATTCCGAAACAAGGACAAGTTCTACACTAAATGTCGTTTCGGCTTTCCACGACCGGTGATTTCTAAAGGAAGAGTAAACAGTTTGATGTCTTCGCTGCGACACAATGTCATGAAGAAATCACCTAAAAACACATACAATTTGAAGAGGAACGAAGAGTCCAAGTACATCAACGACTACAACCCGGTGATTTTGTCCATGTGGAATGCTAACATGGATATACAGTTTGTGGCTGATAACTGTATGGCTGTGGCTCGGTATGTGACGTCTTACATCACCAAAAAAGAGAAGACAGAATTGAAGGATATGTGGGAGGACATTTCCCATGAAAAGAGCCTCAGCAAGAAGTTGTACAGTTTCAGTCTGAAGATGTTGTCGCATCGAGAAATTGGAGCTTACGAATGCTCTGACCGGTTGTCTTCAGCAAGTCTCTATGCCAAGTCCAGGAGTATCGTTTGGGCGAGTCTTGGTCTTGCTGCAACGCGTAATCGAGTTCTCAAACCTGTGCGGGAAATTGAGTATTTGGCGGAAAAGGAGCCAAACAGTACCGACATTTTGAAGACCAACATGTTGGATACATATTATCCAAATAGAAGCAGTCACCTCGACAATGTTTGTCTGTATGAGGTTCTTCAAAATTACATATTCAAGAGGAACATCAAAGAAGATACTGAGAAAGGAGTGTATGCTGTAATAGGAAGTGAGGGATGTCTGGTCAAGCAAAGAAAATGCCACTTGGTAAACCATCGAAAATTGAGTGGCGAATCTCCTGAAAAAAAGGAGTTTTTCTATTTAGCACTTTTGCAACTTTTCAAGCCTTGGCGTGCAGAAGAGGAACTGCTTGGAGATTTCCTCTGTTACGAAGACTCTTTCAATGCCGCCAAGGAGACCATAGAATGTCCTGCTTTTCCCAAATATGTAGAAATGTTGAATGCGGAAATTGAGCAGGAAGCAACGATTGCAGCCGAGATTGCCAGAGACAGTTCTCAGGACAGTCAGAGTTCTGCTTCATTGAGTCAGGATCCACTAGGAGGACCTCTTATCAAAAATGAAGCTGCCACTGCTATGAATGAAGTGGAAAGAGCCATGGCACATGCTCAGGAGGATGCGGTTAACTTAGAAGAGTTGGAAAGACAACTCAACGTTGAGCAGAGGAAAATATATGACGAAGTTACCATGCAAATTGATCATGGATTAAGTCATGACAAGAAAGAGTGCTCATGTACATCGTTGAAGCCTGTCCGACTGTACGTGAGTGGAGAAGCGGGAACTGGAAAAAGTTTCCTCATTAAAGCAATTTCATGCTATTTGCAGGAAAGGACAGAGTCATCGCTGTCTTGTGTTGACACCGCTCCAACTGGACTGGCAGCACATAACATTAAAGGGATTACTTTACATCGTTTACTGATGCTGCCAGTGGAGCATGACAACAAAGTACAATATCACAAGCTATCTGGAGATGCTTGTTTTGAAGTTTCAAGAATCTTGAGGAAAATGAAACTTCTTATCATTGACGAAGTAAGCATGGTTTCCAATGTCATGCTTGCCTTTGTGCATTTGAGAATGCAAGAAGTTCTCAAAACAGAGTATGATGTGTTATTTGGTGGCAAACACATCATTGTTTTCGGAGATCTTTTGCAGCTGACACCAGTGAAAGGGCAACCTGTGTTCAAAATGCTCACGCATGAAGATACCAGGAAGTGCCTAGGGAGCATTGGCAACGTCAATATATGGTTAAACTTCAATTATGCTGAACTGCATGAAAATATGCGTCAGGCGAAGGATGAAGTTTACAAGACTATTCTACAAGATGTTAGAATTGGAAAAGTGACCGAGCATGGGAAAGAAGCTTTACATGCACGATTACTGTCAAATTTATATCCAGAACAAGATGTTGTGCCTGAGAATATTTTTCAGAAAATTACTGAGAAGAAATCTGGAATATGTTTGATGCCAACTCTTGCAGAATGTGCCAAATTCAACAACAAAATGTTGCATTTAGAAAAGCAAGAGATTGTGAAACTGGAAGCTATTGACAGAGTAGAGCATATGGGATCAACAATTATTTTGTCTGAGAATCTGAAAACAAAATTGGATTCATTAGAGAAGAGTATATCTAAAACTGCAGGTTTTGAAAAGACTCTGAATGTGTGCTTGAACTGCCGTATAATTTTAAGAAGGAATTTACATGTTGAAAGAGGTCTGGTAAATGGATCAATGGGTAATGTTGTTGATTTTGTGAAATACAGAAATAGAGATGGAATTGAATTTTTAAAAATTAAATTTGATGGCATTGAGGAAGTACAGCTAATTGGTTGTTGTTCTGCTAGATTTTTGCTTGTAAAAGACTTATATGTTCGCCGTAAGCAGTTTCCTGTTTGCTTGGCATATGTGGTGACAATCCATAAATCGCAAGGTTTAAGTGTAGACAGTGCATTGGTGAATATTGGCAGGTCTGTGTTCAAGGAGGGTATGGCATATGTGGCATTGTCACGAGTTAGAACTTTATCGGGATTGTACTTGATTGAGTGTGATGTCACAAACATTTGTGCGGATCTAGATTGTGTTAAGGAATACAATAGGTTAAGAAGAGAGTATGCGCCACATTTGCCTCAGTATCCTTTGTTTGAGAATCGTGTGGTAGGCCGGAAACGAAGAAATGTGACCAATACTGGGGAGGTTGTAGCAAAAAGACAAAAAGTCAATGAACCTAAAATTACAAGCAGAAACAAAAAGGATTCTGTTGAAGATGTTGTTGGTTTTCAGTTTGAAAACAGTTCTGGTGTCAACTGCTATGCTAATGTAGTGGATAATGTTTTGTTTTCTCTAGAAAATGTAAAAGAAGAGATTGTGGTCAATTCTGATCAAACATTTTGCAGTTTGTTAAATTCTGTGTTAGAGAAATGTAGCACTGATAGAACAAACATAGAAAGTGTGTCTGAAATTCGAAATCTGTTAGACAGATGTTCAGGCCAAACACAATTCTCTCAAAATATTCAGCAAGATTGTCAGGAGTTTTTAATGTATATGCTTGATGTATTACATGCTGAAGGTGTAGATGTAGATCAGCTGTTTGGGCTTTCTTATCAATGGCAGCATGACTGCGAGAACTGTATGGTATCAAGTACTACTAGTGTAGACTCAGAAAGATTTATATATTTAACTTTGCCAGACAGTAAATCAGTCTCCTTTAATAAGCTAGTAAAAGCAGCTGATCACAACATGGAGTGTAGCCAATGTAAATCTGAAATGATGTCCACATTATTTATACGAACATATGGCCAGTATGTCATTTTAATGTTCCAACGATGTAGGCCTGATGGAACAAAATTGACAACTTTAATTAAAAATTTTGTAGCTTCGCAGTTGTCAATATCAGGAAGGACTTTTGTAACTGCAGCAATTATATATCATGACGGTCCTTCAATAACATCAGGACATTACACAGCTTATTTAAAGTCTAGAAATGGCTGGTCATTCTGCAACGATTCTGTTTTAATTTTCAAAAAAAAATTGCCGTATGACCTTAAAAACTCTTACCTGGTGTTTTTAAAACCAAAATTTTAGGGAAATAATCTCGGGATGTGCTCTGTGGAATTTCAAGAAGTTCTAATGGCTCCTACACAATTTGGCCTTGAGGATAAGTGTAGTTCAGAGACATAACTTCTAACCATAAGACTGGACGTCATGGAGAAATAAGTGCACTTTGAATGAGTTCAGAAAAACTATTTCTTTTTATAAGCTAATTGAAGCAGCCAATCAAAACATAAAGTAGAGGGAATGTAAGTCTGCAATGCTGTCTACTGTTTTACATTGCTTTGTGATTAAAAGTGATGTAGAGAATTAAATAATTGTAGTAGTCATAGAGGTAGTGTAAGTCTGCTTCATAGTAAGCAGTATCAGTGTCATAGGAAATGTAGAACATGACTGAGCAAGAAGGGGAAGATATTACTATTCCAGGATTGTGAAAATGATCTTCAACATTTTAATTCTGAAAGTTGCGGAAATGCCAAATGACGGGATTGGCTTACAAGAAATCCAAGAGTTATAAATGGGTCTGACAAGATTTGGCCTTGTGGAAACTTGTGGTAGAGAGCAAGAAGTCATTTATTGCATGTAACATGTTTTTAAAAACGATGGAGATTTTCTTTCAGAAAGTGGCGGGCTGAAAGTAATAACAGCACAACAGAGTGTAAGCTGTTCATAGGACATCCTTTGACGTCATGGAAAGTAAGTTAACTTTAAGGAGTTCTGAATTCTGATTTGTTATGTTGTATGGGTTTTTTAAACACAATCATTTTGATTGTGTTTTTTTTCCCCGCTGTTATATGATGAATACCTTCAAGTCACTGTTTTTAGTGAATTTTGATACATTCTGAGAACAGCAAAAATAAACCATTTAACATGTATAATTAATTCTGTACTGTTTGCATTTATGATGTATATGTAGAACTGTGTAGGAGGCATGGAGAAGGTGAGGCTTCTGTAAGTGTCAAAGTTGTTGCATGCAGTGCTGCACTTCTGCGTATTCTTTCATATGCTGGACTACATCTGCACAATGAGATACCTAAGCAAAGGAAACACAAGTGATGTGATTGTGAAATGAGCAAAATAAATTGCACGTATTTCATTTACATCACCTGTGTTTCCTATCATTATGAATCACATTGTGCAGATCAAGTTTAGGTCTGTCCAGGGAAACATAGGAGGTTTGGACTTTGTTCAAGAGTGCAGTGGACATGACTCACTTCATTGGTAGACCTTCACATGTATTATGTCCTCTGTTCTCTTCAACAACTCGAAATTTCATCTGCAACCCTGAGTAGGCCTCACCTCAAACAAACCTCTGGATAGGACACATCTTATTGGCATCCTGAAGTAATCATTTAAAATTTTAGTGTCTTGCGACACTTTTCTGAGACAACAGCAATGCAAAAGATGCACCATGTTTTAAGATAGGCCTCACTTCATCTGCATCAAGATACTGTTAGTTTAAAATGTATATCTTTAGGACTGTGTAGGGGGCCTGGAGAAGCAGAAGCTTCTGTAAGTGTCAAAGTTGTTGAAAAACTGTTTGTCCTTCAATCTTTTCCCTTGTCTTTTGTAATTTTTAAATACATGTTTTAATATTTTTCAAATGTTTGTTCTCTCTTTCACAGATTGAAAGTATAAAAACAAAAAGTGAGTAATTTAACGACAATTATAAGGTAAATGTTTTGTACTCTTTTCATTACATTTCTATCACATTTAACTTCTATTAGTTCCACTGCTTCATTTCTTTAACCCTCAGTTTCCTGCCTTTGCTACTTTTCTCATTCCTTTCTCTATTACCTACTTACTCAACTCCTTCCACTCTTTTTCTCAGTCCCTCTCTTCTCATAGTTCCTCACTCTTGTTCACTCACTCCGTCTCTATTACTCTTAGTGTCTTTGACTGATCACTCTATCACTACTTGTTCATAATGCTTTCTCTGTGTAGTTGAAGCACACTAAGGGGCATATTATGAACACAGCCAATAAAATTATTGCTCTTTTTATTGGCAGAAAACTGGTGCAAAAGTGGTTTTAGCGGCAGTTTTCTGCCGCAAAAGCAGCTTTAGCGACACATTTCTGCCAATAAAAGCTGCAAAACTTTTATTGCCTATGTTGATGATATGGCTCTATGTTACTTACATTTCTTTGCTGTTTCAATTAATCTTTTTCTGTTATTTTTTGTTTTCTGTTTTCTATTTTTTCTCTCTGTTATTCCTCATGTTTTAATCTTATTTTGAACATTCACTCACATTCTCCAAGAAACTCTTCTTTGTTAATGTTATACTCTCTTTTTTTTTCTTTCACTTCGTTATCTATTTTGTTTTTCACAATTATACCCTCTTCCGTCTTTTCTTCGGTAAATAGATCTATTAAACAGTATCTCTTCTTTAGTCCCTATAGCTGTCTTTCTTTTAACATCACTCTCTGTTTACTTTCCTTATACTTACTCTATTTTTTTTTTTTTTTTTTTTTGGTTAGCTCCCGGTCCGCGTACCGGGAAGCTAACCGGGAAGCGAACCAAAAGAAATAGAGCTTGCCAGAGTGCTAAACATTCTAGCAATTTTTTAATAACGGGGAGGTAGTTCTGAAAAGAACTTTTTTTTTAATATTTTTGTTGTTTTATATTTTTTTTTTCTTTTTTGAACATTATTTGTTTTTTTTGTATTTTTTGAACACTTATTTGTTTTTTTTGTTTTTTTTCAAAGGGAAAGAACAGAAAGAGGCATTGAAAAAGGCTCAACAGGAGCAAAAAAAAAAATTAAAACTTGCTGCGTTTGGAGCATCGGTGTTTCTCGAAAGCCAAATTAATTAATTTCAGACTCATGTTTGCGCATGAAATTAAAGTGCCACAATATAAGCATGTCAGCTTCATATGGACCAAATTTTTTTGAATATTTGGCACTGTTTCGTTGGCCTCTCCAAATGTGAGAGAGATATCAGTAGATGTTCTTGTCACCGAAGTTGGGGGGTTCTGTTGTAGTTCACGCATCTCTGCACGACTATAGTTGTTTGGATGCCACCTCTGCATATGTCGGTGCATCGTGTGATTTCCATAACTGTATTTTTTATTAGTGCCCCGGGATAACTTTTCTTGGCAGATAAGGCACGTAGCATAGCGTGCATTGACTTTTTTCTCTCCTGGTGGAATGGAAAAAAATTGCCAGATAAAGCTAACTTTGCGATGAGATACCCGGGGTAACTCTTTGACAAATCGTGGTCCCTCTTCTTCCTCTCCGTCTTGTTCTTCCTCTTCCTCCTCTGTGTCTCCAATAAACTGTGCAGGTGGTCCTCTCTTCCTATGAAGAGATGGTGGTGGTGGTGGTGGGGGTGCAGAAGCTGAAGCTACTATTGAAGCCATTTTTTAATCAGAGCAAATGATCAGGTCTTCCTTTCTCAAAGTTGAAAGTCAGAGTGAGAAAAAAGGTGGGGGCTTTCATCATTTGGGAAAAAAAATAGTTCTAAACCAATGAAAAGTGTTATTTTTAGGTCACCTGACCTAGCCTTACATCATTATGAAACCAAAAGTGAAATGAACCAATGAAAAGTTTTATTAACAAGTCACATGACCTCTCACGCTCATGTTACGCGCTGCGGAACGCGCCCCGGTTAGCTTCCGGGTCGCTGAGCTTCGCGCCTCGGTCCGCGCCCCGGGACACTTCCGGGTGCGCTAACGCGGTACGTCACAAGACGCATTACGCGGCAACGCGATACGTCGCGCTTTCGCGACGCGCCGCGGATCGCTTCCGAGGAGCTGCGTTTCGCGCCTCGGTCCGCGCCCCGGGGCACTTCCGGGTGCGCTAACGCAGTACGTCATAGGACACATTACGCGGCAACGCGATACCGTCACTATGTTGATTTCTTACCGGTTCGCGGACCGGGTCGCGGCATCAAATTGAGCTAACGGGAAGCTTCCCGGTTCGCGGACCGGGAGCGAAACAAAACAAATATTAAAAAAAAATTATTAATAAACATATAAAATATATTTTTGGATTTAAAGAAGAATACATTTTACAGCTATAGATATTAGCTTTTAAAAAACCAATGAAATTCACTGAAAAAACCATAGGTTATAGACCATATATAGTTAGGAATTAGCATTTACAAAACCTTGAAAATTCACTGAAAAAACCATAGGTTATACACCATATATAGTTAGGAATTAGCATTTAAAAAACCTTATTTTACTCACACAAAACCATTGAAATTCCATATATAGTTAGTTGTACTAACTATATATCGCGCACCCGCAATCCACTGCTGATCATGTCACATATTACATCATTCATGACATGGTGAGTGACATCACTGATGACATCACTGATGACATCTCAAATGACATCACTGATGACATCACTGATGACATCTCAAATGACATCACTGATGACATCACTGATGACATCTCAAATGACATCACTGATGACATCACTGATGACAACATCCAGTGACTGTATGTTTCTGTAAAGTTAAAATATGTCTTACATATTGAAGAATGAGTGGATGTAGAAGTGTCTGAACAAAGGATTTAGTAGGTGCATGAGTGACTGTATGAGTGAGTGATTAAATGTGTCTCACTGAGTGCATGGGTTAGTGACTAAACTGTCTTAATTTGTGCATCATTATGTCTGTTGTTCTGTAAACTGCTGCATGTGTTGATCAGTAGCTATATGATTAACTATATGGGTTATTGATTGGTTGCCCAAGTATTTGTATGGGAGACTGAGAGTGTGTATGGGTGGCTGGGAGGTGTATGACTCTCTGCATAGATGTATGGGTTCAAAAGTGCATGTGGAAACAGCTGTATGGGCGGTTGACTGTGTGCATGACTGTATTGGTGAGTGAATAGATATCTCAGTGCTACATGTCAAAGTAAGTACATATGTAAAATACAGTACATGTGAGAGTTGACATATATAAATAACTGTGCATAAGAGCCAGTGAATGTGTGAGTGGCTGTATGGATCATTGTGAACTTGTATCCAGGATTGTATAAGTGAGTAAATATGTTTTAGTATATGTTTGAATAAGTAAGGTGTGTTTAACTGTATAGTTAAGGAAATGGAGGTGTGATTGATTGTTTGCATGACTGACTAGGTGTGTGTGTAACTTCATGGATGAGTGACAATCTGCGAGTCTGTGTTTACACTGAGTGTATCTAAGGTTATATTAGAGTCTGAAGAGGTTCATCGTATTATCACATGAATGATGTCATCAGTGATGTGATCAGTAATGTCAAATGAGATGTCATCAGTGATGTCATCAGTGATGTCATTTGAGATGTCATCAGTGATGTCATCAGTGATGTCATTTGAGATGTCATCAGTGCTGTCATCAGTGATGTCATTTGAGATGTCATCAGTGATGTGATCAGTAATGTCAAATGAGATGTCATCAGTGATGTCATCAGTGATGTCATTTGAGATGTCATCAGTGATGTCATCAGTGATGTCATTTGAGATGTCATCAGTGATGTCATCAGTGATGTCATTTGAGATGTCATCAGTGATGTCATCAGTGATGTCACTGACCATGTCATGAATGATGTAATATGTGACATGATCAGCAGTGGATTGCGGGTGCGCGATATATAGTTAGTACAACTAACTATATATGGAATTTCAATGGTTTTGTGTGAGTAAAATAAGGTTTTTTAAATGCTAATTCCTAACTATATATGGTGTATAACCTATGGTTTTTTCAGTGAATTTTCAAGGTTTTGTAAATGCTAATTCCTAACTATATATGGTCTATAACCTATGGTTTTTTCAGTGAATATATATATATATATATATATATATATATATATATATTCATGGTAGTTGGCTGAATGTCTGATATTGTGAGGCGTGTGAGAAGGAGAGTTCATGAGAAGGTATGTCTGACTTTGAATGAATGTGATGGGATGTGTCTGGACATTTTTATATGAACAATGTTTCTGCAGTATTAAACTATAATAAAAGTTTTTTTAATTATTTTCTTCTCTTCGATGTGGAATCACTTTCAGCTTGAGATATGCACTGGTTTGTCTTTATAATTCGTGACTTTCTGTATATAGTAAATTAAACAGGTAGAGATCCTTTTGTTTTTTATTTAATTCGTGCCCATCAGCTTCAGGCCTGCTTAATTGGATTTGCTGCTGCGCAGAAGAACAAAGAAGGAGAAGCACTTAAGCCAGCCCCCCCCCCCCAGCAATGCACCCTTGGCAGATCAGAGGGTAGGTTGGTACCAATCTCACCATGGTTCTCCAGGCTAAAAGTCTTGAAAAGGCTTCCAGGTCCTAGCTTTTAGGCTTCGGCAGGAGGTACACTCTAATACCAGCCAAATGTTCCAGGATTTCACCCCTCATCAGCCAGGCTAGCTTGACTCCAGTGGCATGTAGAGCACGATATCCACGTATGGTAAAGCCGTCCCACTTGGGGTGAAATATGCAAAACCAACAATTGATGGGCAGAATACTGAACAATGTCAAACATTTATCCTAGTACAGAGATATGGGCCTAAATCCATTGTTTTTTGCTCCTCATGCCATTGCATTGTTCAGCAATTTTTCCATCATCTGTTATTTTTGCTTTTGTCACCCTATGTGGGAAGAGAATTCCCAGACGTGGGTCCCATGCTCACTTCCCCACTGGCATCAAGCTAGCTTGGTTGATGAGGGGTGATACCCCAAAACTAGTCCCAGGATGCGTGTTTCCAGTACAGGGAGGACGTGGCTTGGCAGCTCTGGCTGGACTGTTCCCATGATGAACAGGGTCAAGAGTGTTTTGCATATGACTGGGTTCAATCTGGAGAGGTGTAGTGGGCAAAGAAATGATGGATTAAACTCAGATCTGCTCACTGGGGGGTGAATGTTTGCATTGTTCAGCAGGTACTGCACATCTCCCTACCAACCAATCTGATGCACTGGACCAAAAGATAATCCAGACTGAAGAGGAACCACATAGCATAGTAGAAGAACTGTCTTTGGCAGGGATGATGTTCTTGCCATAAATCTGCTAAACCTATGGTCCCCAGAAACATCACATGGGGTGTGTCCATCCTCAGTGACTAACGGCCTGCGATACCCTGTCCATGTCTCCTTTCCCCGTCAAATTGAGGTCCTCCCTAAGCTCATGAGGGTGTCTGGTATGGCTACCAACCAATCTCCCATGCAGGCCAGACCCTCTGTCTGCAGGCTTGGTGGTATGTACCAGGAAACCACAGTGAGGGGACCCCATTCCAGGTAGCGGAGGCAGCAGCCCTATACCCATCTGAGGACTCCCATTTTCTCGCTACCTGAAACGGGACAGGTTTGCGAACCAGAATCCCCACCACCTTGGAGCCCTGTGAGGACCATGCATGTACCACAGGCTGATAAGGCCCTCTGTTGAATAATCTACACCTGTTCCTCACCAGGTTGGGCTCCTGTAGCAGAACTATATCAGGGGCGTGCCTGGAAAGGAAAGTTGTTACCACACCCCTCTTGATGCTACTACCCATGCCCTTAATGTTCCAGGAGAGGACCCTCAGGCCACCGGCTGCCAAATCATAAGGGTCAAGCTCCACTAACCCCTGCACCTTGCACTGAGACATTCAAGACCTACCCTTCTAAAGCATCACCCTCATAGCTGCTGTCTAATGTTAGAACAACCCAACCTGACAAAAGAAACCACTCCATCCCCACATTCTCGTGCAATCGGCTTAAAACTACCCATGTTGTCCAAGAAGTTCAGAACTGGAAAAAAGAGAAGGCAAGCCTCAGCCCACCAACCCCAACAACCAATCACTCAATCAAGTCATCACTTATGGGGGTCACAACAGGAAGCCCCTCCCACCTCCTTCTCGCCCCTCATGGCAGAAGACTCCCTGTGTCATTTGTCTTTGCGATCATCCTTGTCAATTTCCAGCACTGATCAGCGATTGCCCATAGACCATGTGCGGCCACGCTGGATCTCAGCCAGCACAATCACCCCGGCTGTCTCAGCCTGTGTCTTGGTGGGGGTAGCCCTGGCTTCCATCATCACTCCAACTGCAGCATCTGTGTCGTCCATCACTTCCTGCCATCAGCCTCCAGGCAATCTGACACCTGGTGTCCCTTTGCCTCTAACCAATCCCAGACTTAAGCCTCCAACCCATAGAAATGGGCACCTTCCAAGTCCATGACGTGGAGCTTGGTAGGAAATATTAGCGCACATTTGAGTTTCAAAGATCTCAGCATTCTCTTGACCTCAAATTGGAATTGCCTCTGCCTCTGAACCGTTGTTGTGCAGTCTGGATAAATATTAACCAACCCACTGTTCAATTGCCAAGGCCTGTGAGCCCTGACCATCTGTAGGATATGGTCCCAAAAGTTCAGGAGCTGTGTCACAATAGCTTCCTGGCACCCTATGGGCCCTATCCACAGTAAACAGCTCTAAATGTCTTCCCTCTAATACCACTGAGCCCAATCAGTCCTCAATCTACAACTTAGTCTGTCCCAGAACCCACACCAGTCGGTTGTTGTTACAGCGGGAGCAGCCCTCTAAATTGTCCAACTTCGCCACCTTGGTAGCATTTTCTGCCTCCAGCTTGTAGAGGTGGTCCACAGCCTCCCTCGCCAGTGGCTTAATCTATATGAGGATGCTTTCCGCAGCCCCATCTCTCTCCACCAGTTTCCTGTGGTCGCCACGCAGAAACCCCACCTCGAGATGACTGCTTCTTGGTGCTGTGTCTGTATTACTTGATCTGGCTAGGGCTTCTACAAAGGTATAAGCAGCAACAGGCCAGTTCATCAGAGGTTTAGTACAGAATCAGCACAGGATTAATTCCAGTCATGGGGAACTGGACAGCATGAAGCTCCACCTTCTAGCAGAATTAAAGCATGGTAAATGCAGCTCTCAGTCAGGTTGGAAGTTTCCTTAGCTAGAGGAAGGCTTCAGCTTCTATTAGTTATGCTCTATTTGACAGACTGCAATGCACCATCAATCAATCTCTATATATTCTTGAAGTTTGATATTATAAACAACCAGGGGATGAGAGAGTTTCCATCAATAGCAGAGATTCTGGGAAATCAAGACTTTGCCCTTCTACTAGAATGTACTGTGGGGGCTAGTATAAGGTATCCTTCAGTTGGAATTCCAGGGCATGCCCCTCAGATAGGACCTGAAGATGAAGGAAATGAAGAGAAAGAAAAAGAGGGGAAGGGTTGGGCTTTGTTGTCCTCCTGGGGAACCTGTGGACCGGAGCCAGGATGTATGACGTTACAACGCATACTTTTACATCGCATGCCTTTACAACGCGGTTTTTACATCGCATACCTTTACAATGCATAGCGCTTTGGGGTGCTGGATAGTGAATAGTTTAATTTACTATTCCAACTCCAGTCCCCGTGGACACTAGGGAAGGTGTTGGACAGTAAATTAAACGTATTCCCTATCCTAGAGCGCCCCCCAGCGCAATGCGTTGTAATGGTTTGCGTTGTAAAAGTTGCGTCGTAAAGGCACTGCGTGGTAAAAGTTGCGTTGTAAAGGATGTTTCCCCCGGAGCCACCCTTCATACTGTCCTCTCTGTGTCATACTAATAGATTGCTCATCATCATCTCAGGTGACCAACATGACAGGTTCATCAAAATCTGCATTTATTCTGTACCCATTACAATTTTTGCAATCAGTATTACAAAAACCAGGCACCTAATGTACATGGACACTAACATCTATTAAAGGAGAAATATAATCAGATAGGGGACCAGTGTGATGTGGGTCACTGGACTTAATTGAAAAAGTGAGGCATGGCCCATGTTTCAATTTGAGCATCAACAACTACACTTTGCTGCCACCAGCTAAAGCTTGAGCAGTGGGGTCCAGATTGCCATTTGGGGAGAACAGTTGTTAATGCACACCAATTGTCCTGCAGTTTTAGGGGTACTTTGGAGTAGGTGGCTCACAATCAATTATAAAAAAATGTAAAATTCATGGTAAGCACAAGGACATGACAGGGATGGGCAAGCTGCACAGATGGTTGGCACCATCTGCACAGATACAGTGCTGACAGCTGTGTAAAATGAGAAGCTGTTAATATTAATTTCAAGTGGCTCACACGCTAACAGCTATTTTGCTTTCCAGTTTCCACTCTCTTCGCATTAATGATTAATAAATGTTAAGTCACGTTTCAGAGACAATCGCTCCTACAGATTATGAAGATTTTTTAGTATGTTCTCATTATTCTTGAAAATGGCTGCAATTGGAAGACTGGGAAATTATTTTTTTTAATTCTGTGAGTTTTCCCAAACTGCCCACAAATGCCCTGTGCATAGAGATGAGGCGAGACGGGTGAATGGGTCACTTTTTTTAATCTACCCTGTTACTGTTGAAGAATCCACTTTAAACAAACTGGTGCCAGTCAGTATATATCTGCCTTTTTACATCTACACAGAACTGACAGGGCCTGACATGTGACAATATCATCATGCTACATACCCTCAGGTTTTTAAAGAAACAGTACACTGATAACCTTCAGTATGTGCAGATGCCTGCTTGTTCTCTGTGTCACATCAATTTATAGTCCTGTCTGATGTTCTACTTTTTTACTGCCAGAATGCCCTTCCGTTCTGCTTCTGTTTTGCATGTTAAGTAGCTTTACATCCTCTGTCTTGGTTTGTCACCTCAAGGTTAGAGTCCTGCAACTGGGCCTTTATTTGTATTGTATTGTAATTGCATTTATATAGCTCTTACTACCCCTGACGAGGCATTGAAGTGCTTTTTCGGTGAGTAGTACGCCATAAAGGATTAGTGGTGAATAAATACAGTAAAATACGAAATTCATTTGAGTGATGGACTTGTTAGTCTGTTATTTGGATTGAAAAGTACACTGGAGGGATAGAAGAGGTAAGGATTTAGAAATCTTTTTTTGTTTTGTTTTGGAGCTCATAGTGGTAAGAGAAGGCTTGGGATGAGTAAAAGGGAGGTGGAGGGGCAAGAGTCAGAGAGAAGGTTTTAGAAAGGCTTGTTTTGGGAGAACAAAATAGGGAAAGCGGTATGAGATGATACAAGGAGGGAAGAGCATAGAAAGGGTTATTTTGGGGGTCATAGTAGTAGTACAGGGTTTGGGATGAGTAAGAGAGTGGAGGTAGAGAATATATTAATAGAGGTATAGGGTGAGAAATAGGGTAGTGCATTGGAAAGAGAAGTAGAAAGAGGCTAGAGATGAGCTAGAGAGATGAGGTAAGGAAATATTGCGAGCGGTATAGGGTTAGACATAGGGTAGTGCATTGGATATGCTGAATTAGAAATATATAGATACATAAGTACATGGAAGGTATATAGATAGTAGGAAGTTTATGCAGTTTAAAGGTGCATTATATAACATTATAGAATGACATTAGCATTTTTGTACGTTTATGCGGACAGCAGCACTATAATGCATTTGTCTAACCCCTGATGGGTGGTAGTTGGCAGGGAATAGTTAAGGTAGCAGAGGGATGAGGGTGGGCCCAAAGCAAACTGGTGGGGGGGGGGGTCAGACCTCTGCCTCTGAATAGCCTGCTCTGTTCTTTTAACTATGTGTCTGTTTGGACAGGTTTGCCTCCTCTTACATGTCCTACCAACCATTCAGCTTCCTCTGCCACAAACTGTAACAACTCAGGGTGACGTTATACATTCACTTACCCACCCACCCATGCACTTATCTCTCCATGGCTACCTCATATATAAGCATCAATTATCTCTCCTACTTCTCATTCATTCGTTCACCCATGCACTCTGAGTATACAGTCAATTATATGACTAAAATCTAATCAAATCCATGATTGCCAATTCATCTAACCATCTGGCATTTATCATGCAGGGGTTTTAGCAGGTACACAGGGATGACAAAGATCAAATCATTTGTTTCCCATGATTGGACAGGAGCTTTAATCTGAGCTTGGCACACAGATGGGACACCACAGTAAACTTGTAGCTTCTGGAACTAATCTGCACCTAGGATCATCAACAAAGCACAGTGCAAAGACACAATCTGGGCAGTGGTGTTCTACTACTGATCTTGGGTTGGAGTCTCCTACTGTGACATTGCTGAGGTTCGTTGCACAGGTACAAATTAAGTGGAAAACCCTGCTTAAGAGAGAGATGTTGGCACCTTCTGGCATGCCACTGCGAAACACACTTGGTCTCATAGGTGACAAGATCTGAGCTCGTAGCTTAGCTGCAGAATTCTCTATAATGCAAATATTCCTTTAATGAAAGAAAGGACGATAATGAATGCTCCCTTCAGTTTTCGAAGAAACAAAAATAGGGTGTATTTTTGGTAGCGGATCCTTCAGTATAGAAAGCCAATAGTCCCAAGGCAAGCTCCTTTGGCAATGATGAGAAGCCATAGAAAAGAAGGGCTTGTGCAGATGATGAGCTGTGCACACAGGTGACAGAGGGAAGTGTGGGAGAGAGGAATGAAAGGGAATGTGGAAGGAGGAAAAGAAGAGAAGGAAAGAGAGAGGTTGGGAGGAGGCCAGCAGGAGCCAAGGAAAGAAGGGAAAGTGGAAGCAGTGGTAAAAAGGCGTCAAGGACCTGATAGCGAGGCATATAGTCTTAAAATAGTGCCTCCTACAGTTCAATGCAAACATTCCATTGGAAAAGGGAAGATACACTCTACAAAAAATACTCCATTTTACGGAGCAAGATGGCTGGCAACGTCTCAAACCAATGGCTGGAAAAGTCTGTTTAGAAAAAGCAACTAATTGAAAAGTAGGGGTGGGCAGAATTTGCGTAATCGAGTTACGCAAATCTCCGCAAAACGGTAAAAAATCTCTGCGAACACGCAGAAATTCAAACAAAGAAGTAGACTCCAAGGGCCATGTCTGACCTCCTTTTATGGGCACAAGAACACATCAAGATTCAAGAGGCCTTCTCCTGCATTTCCAGTTGAACAGTTCCAACTGTACCTGCCATGGTCCCTGCTGCTAGAGGGAGTTTTGACCCCCAAGAGCTAACCCACAAGTGCTTTCCCTGAGGTCTTGAACCATGGCTGGTGTCAAAGTGTACTACTAACAAATCCTGAACCCTGGAACTTAAAACATGTTTGCCAATTGTTTGCACTTAGAATCAACTGGGGACTGGGGCAAAAACAGCCAATCCGATCCGATGTAGGTGCATCACTGCTGGGCCAAAGATTCAGGTTGCTCTTACATAGTTCTTACCAATAGCAACACATCTGGTTCAGTAGGACCTTGCTGAGAAGATATCTGGCCTCATAAATCCCTCTTTGGCTAAAGTCTGAAGCCTTGTTCTAAAAGGGGAATCTGAACACCAAAAAAGTGATTAAGCTAGAAGGTAGAACTGTTCTTCGGGTGAAGGTGCAAAAAGTATCTATCGGGCAAAGGGACCTTCTTTGGGCATGAAATTCTCCAGCTCATAGCTCTCTTGATATGCAAGGGCGGTAGGGTGATGCAAACCCTAGAATGAGATTAACAAGGTCCGCAAGGCTGCCTTGCGTGGCCCTGCATGGTAAATCTGTAACAATGAAAGGAAGCGCAAGTCACTGCATTGCATTACTCAGCATGGTGGGGCGTTCCATGGGTGGAGCATGGGCGTTCCCAAGCATTCACCCATGTATTTTGAAGCATTCCCAAATTTACCAACACTGGGACTACTGAAAATGTGTTGGAATGACCACCAGAGAAGCCACAAGGAGAAATAGCTTTATTTCCCTTCGCTGATTCCGCTTTCCAAGTGTGCTGCATTCTACAAAATGATGACATTGTCTCTGAGGATTGTTTTTGTGGAGGAAGGTGTCCATTCCTTCACAAAAAACAATCCTGCCTAAAATGTAGGCACTCTTGCAACCTGACGCAAGGGTCACTGTGTTGCCACTAGGCAGCCAAAAGTGCTCCAGTGCTAGGAAAGGACCTGAATGCAGGGTATAATGGTTAATATGACGCATTCCTGCCCTTTCACACAGCGCAGCACGGTGGCCTGTTGCGTTGCACTGTGTGAAAGAATGATAAATCTGCCGCAAAGTTTATAAAGTTGATATTTGTGTCCTTGATATTTTTTGGGCAATATCGCTGTCTGCAATATTGTATCATAGAGCTCTCATCGTGTGTCCCTGCACCATCCCTGAGGATTGATGGAGGTACATTTCTACATGAAGTGTTCCAAACATGTTAGCTGCGGGTTTATTTAGGCCAGGAAGCGAGCAGAGAAACCTCCAGGTTTGTGAATGGACATGTGTAAATATGTTCAGTCTATAACTGTAATAAGCAGGGCTACAAGATAACTCTTAGTCTCCACTAGTCATTCTTAGCATGCTGGGTTGGTTCTGAGGAATAGTTATTACCATGATGATTCCATTTAAACTAACAGATTATGATGATTTCTGCGACAACCATCTTTCAGTTTTCAAAACTTGCCATAGACTACACTTTGGCGCAGAGTTAATCCAAATACACCCTGGAGATCAACAGATGTTAATCACTTGCAAGCTATTCTACATTCATCAAGCCTTCTCAGAGCTCCCTTGAGATGGCAATTGGTTTACGAGGGGACAATGAGCCATCCTAACCATGGAATCCATAGTTTCCTTGGAAGATGCTCTCATTCGAATGGGTTAACTTCCCTTAGGAAATGTGGTGCTGGAAAAGAACCACCGACCTTTCTGTATCGCAAATTGTGAGTTGCAGACCAAGTTGTGATATTGAAAGGTTTTGGAAGAAAACAGGAAGTAGTCTTGCAGCACGTCCAGCTTCTAACAGGAGCCAAGAACATAACATTTAATTTAGAGCATAATTTAAGAACACAAAAGGCTGCAAAAGTAGAAGTGACCATTCATTGAAAAAGAACAGAAGTCATAAAACAGAGGAATCTGACCACTGTCGGGCATTTTCTCAAACTTAGGGGCTCATTAGGATGGCGGACGGACTTGCGTCCGTCCGCCACCCTAGAGTAGGAGGGACCGTCCGCATGGGCTGCCGCGGTCCCTCCGTGCAAATTAGGATGTGACCGCCACCCTGGCGGTCACATCCTGGATATTTAACATTGCGGCGGGTGCAGCTTCAAGCTGCACCCGCCGCAATGTTAAAAAAGCATACATTGCATATGTATGCAGCAAGCAGCAGGCACCGCGCGGTGCCTGCCGATTGCTGCATACATATGCAGGGGGGTACCATAGGTACCCCCCATGTGCACCCCCCACCCCCCCTTTACCCAGGGGGCCCGCAACGGGCTCCCGCAGTGAAGCACCGTATGCTTTTACACAGCGGAATATCCGCCGTGTAAAAGCATTTCTTTCTGTGCATCCTAATATGGTGGACGGTGTCTGAGAGACACCGTCACCATATTACAGCTTTTCCGCCGCGGTTGTAAGCCAACCGCGGCGGAAAAGCTGCGGACGGAAAACAGGACCCACCAGCCATCCTAATGTGGCGGTGGGTCTTTGGTTGGTCCGCTGCGGTTTTTCCGCATCCTTCGGGCCGGCGGTGGATTCCGCCGGCCCAGAGGATGCGGAAAAACCGCTATCCTAATGAGCCCCTAAGTATCCACCATCCTCTTTGCAGGGCCAGCTGTCAGCATGAACAAATCACATGCACCCCAAACTCTTCTCTAAAGGAAATATGTACAGGATTCTAAGAGCTCGATTCACAAGCTCCTGCTTTTAACCCGTTGCATGCTTCCGTCGGCCAACGGCCATCACGCGCACTACCTCCGTAGTGCTGCGCAGGTCTGTTGGCCGACGCAACCCCGCCCACTCAGCACATTCACCGTAAAAGGGTTAAGCTGAGATCCTGAGTCACAGAAAGGGGATTTTTGAGTGACCATGTACTTACTCAAATTGAAACATCTGCCTGCCCTCACCACACGAGCCCTACCTCTTTCATTGAGTGCATGTAAGAGCAGTCAGTGGTGTAGGGAAGAATGGTGTGCAAAACATTTAGGATTTCCCACAAAATACAACTTTGTGGGATTCACAAAGGTTTTCCAGGTAGTTTTCTGCCACTTTGAAATGCATATCATCAAAACATTGGAATACATATATGTGTGTAGGTGTTTACCCTCAGTTTATTAAAACAAGAATATTGATGGCACAAAATATCGAGGACAAAACAGTGAACCCACAATATCAAAACATAAGAAGGTATAGATTTGTTATACCAAACTCCAAATATTTGTACCTATGTGATATATATATATATATATATATATTCACTGAAAAAACCATAGGTTATAGACCATATATAGTTAGGAATTAGCATTTACAAAACCTTGAAAATTCACTGAAAAAACCATAGGTTATAGACCATATATAGTTAGGAATTAGCATTTAAAAAACCTTATTTTACTCACACAAAACCATTGAAATTCCATATATAGTTAGTTGCACTAACTATATATCGCACACCCGCAATCCACTGCTGATCATGTCACATATTACATCATTCATGACATGGTCAGTGACATCACTGATGACATCACTGATGACATCTCAAATGACATCACTGATGACATCACTGATGACAACATCCAGTGACTGTATTTTTCTGTAAAGTTAAAATATGTCTTGAGTGGATGTATAAGTGTCTGGATGAAGGATTTAGTAGGTGCATGACTGACTGTATGAGTGAGTGATTAAATGTGTCTCACTGAATGCATGGGTTAGTGACTAAACTGTCTTAATTTGTGCATCATTATGTCTGTTGTTCTGTAAACTGCTGCATGTGTTTATCATTAGCTATACGAGAGGCTATATGTGTTATTAATTGGTTGCCCAAGTATTTCTATGGGAGATTGAGTTTGTGTGGGGGTGGCTGGAAGGTGTGAGACTCTATGCATAGATGTGTGAGCAGTTTATTCACTAGGTGTATGAGTTCAAGAGTGCATGTGGAAACAGCTACATGGGCAGTTGACTGTGTGCATGAGTGTATTGATGAGTGAATGGATATCTCAATGCTACATGTCATAGTAAGTACATATGTAAAACACAGTACATGTGAGAGTTGGCATATATAAATAACTGTGCATGAGAGCCACTGAATGAGTGAGTGGTTGTATCGATCATTGTGAACTTGTATCAGGGATTGTATAAGAGAGTAAATATGTGTTAGTATATGTTTCAATAAGTAAGGTGTGTTTAACTGTATAGTTGAAGAAATGGAGGTGAGATTGTTTCTTTGCATGACTGACTGGGTGTGTGAGTAACTCCATGGATGAGTGGCAGTGTGTGAGTGTCTGTATACACTGAGTGTATCTAAGGTTATATTAGAGTCTGAAGAGGTTTATCGTATTAGCACAAGAATGATGTCAAATGAGATGTCATCAGTGATGTCATCAGTGATGTCATTTGAGATGTCATCAGTGATGTCATCAGTGATGTCACTGACCATGTCATGAATGATGTAATATGTGACATGATCAGCAGTGGATTGCGGGTGTGCGATATATAGTTAGTGCAACTAACTATATATGGAATTTCAATGGTTTTGTGTGAGTAAAATAAGGTTTTTTAAATGCTAATTCCTAACTATATATGGTCTATAACCTATGGTTTTTTCAGTGAATTTTCAAGGTTTTGTAAATGCTAATTCCTAACTATATATGGTCTATAACCTATGGTTTTTTCAGTGAATTTTCAAGGTTTTGTAAATGCTAATTCCCAACTATATATGGTCCATAACCTATGGTTTTTTCTGTGAATTTCATTGGTTTTTTAACAGCTAATATCTGTAGCTGTAAAATGTATTCTTCTTTAAATCCAAAAATATATTTTATATGTTTATGAATAATTTTTTTTTAAATATTTTTTTTTCTTCGTTCCCGCTTCGCAAATCGGGAAGCTTCCCGTTAGCTGACCTTGATGCCGCGAAATAGACCGCGAGCCGGTAAACGTTTCTTTACCGCAAGTGGCGCGTTACAAAACAACATCGTGACGCCTCCCGTCCGCATGACGTTTCACGTTGTCGCGTGATACGTCATATGACGTACTACGTTAGCGAACTGGTACGCGAAGCGAGTCGCAAAGCGCAGGTTTCTGGAAGCAAACCGGGAGGCCCTGCAAAGCGCTTAACGTAAACACAGCAAGTCATGTGACTTGGTAATAACACTTTTCATTGGTTCATTTCACTTTTGGTTTCCTAATGATGTAAGACTAGGTCATATAATCTAAAATGAACACTTTTGATTGGTTGAGAACTCTTGTTTTTCCCAAATGATGAAAATCCCTCCTTCTTTCCTCACTCTGACTTTCATCATTGTGAGAGAAAGACCCTTTGTGATCACTGAGCAATGGCTTCTTTAGTAGCTTCAGCTGGTGCTTCCCCACCACCTCCACCACATCCAAGGAAGAGTGGACCACCTGCTCAAGTTATAATTCAACAAGAAGAAGAAGAAGAGGAACAGGACGACGAGCACGAAGAGAGGCAGTTTTTGCCTGAGCAGCCCAGGACGTCTCACCGGAAAGAAAACTTCATTTGGCAATTTTTTAAAATTCCCAAAGGTCAGAAAAAAGTAAATGCAAGATACGTAACTTGCCTTATATGTCAAGATAGACTGTCCAGAGGGACCGACAAAAAATACAGTTTCGGAAACTACACAATGCATCGCCATATGACTAGGTGGCATCCTAACAACTACAGTGCTGCACAGTTTCGGAACGACCTAGATAATCTCCCTATTATGGCCAGAAGATCTGTTGTACCGGAAGTAACGGGACCAGAGGGCAGGGAGATGGTGCCAAATATACAAATGAGATTTGGTGATGTAAAACACATCTGCGCATTTTGCGATGGATTCATTTCCTACGGAGAAAAAAGCATCACTCTGATCAACAGAGCTATTGACTATCATATGCAAGTTTGTCCGAAACGCCCAAAATAATAAATACTTCTTTTTTTTGTTTTGTTGCTCCTGTTGAGCCCTTTACAATGAATCGTTTTCATTGCCCCCTCCAAGAAAAACCCAAAAAAATATAAAACTGTTCCGAAAAATTCAAAAACAGTAAAAAAATGTTCAGAAAAAAAAAAAAAAAGTTCTTTTCAGAACTACCTCCCCGTTATTAAAAAATTGGTACAATATTTGGAACTGTGCCAACCTCTATTTCTCTTAGTTCGCTTCCTAGTTCGCTCGCCGGTACGCGAACTGGAAGCGAACCAAAAACAGTAAGTATAAGGGAGGGAAACACACACTTATGTTAAAATAAAGACAGCTATAGGGGAGTAAACTAGAGATACTATTACCCGTAATCCACTGCTGATGATGTCACATATTACATCATTCATGACATGCTCAGTGACATCATCAGCAGAGGATTGCGGGTTTTTTGACAACATGCCTTATCCACGGTTTAATAACGCTGCCTTTTGCTTTATATAAGTTTTCAAATTGTATGAAATATATACCAATAGGTCGTTATGAACCTTTAGGTAGTGCTTTTCTTCATGAGGTCTGGTCGCTTCCATACACATACAGATGTTTCACAGATGATCAAGAAGTTTATCTGAATGGAGAGGAATGCACTGAGACGCCAGATCATTCACTAATGTGTAGGCACATACAGTTACACGGTTCATGCAACAAACACCGACCAAATATGGCTTGCGTGTTGCAAGGCACGCCAGTTCCTGCTATCATCCCCACGTTCAAGTTGTTGGAAAATGGTAGTTATTTGATGCTCAATAATGAAGATTGTTCTGAGTTAATTAAAAGTATTCCTTTTATCGTAACAGTAAGTGAACGGGTTATTTGCTGCAGAAATGTTCTATTTCCTCCCACACATGAACATAGGGAGTTTTCAATCTGGCCACAAATACCAACCTTGGGACACGTTTCAACGGCATGGCAAGAATAAGAGCTCTTTTGTCTCAGAGAGAGGTGGCCTTGAGTTCGGCCCGTGAAACTTTCGTACTTCACATAGCGAACACCCGTACAGAGGTGCACACCCTTTTCAATTAAGATTTGCCTTTCAATTTCAGCAACATGTTTCCGACTATCTTTAACGCATCCTCCACAAAGTCCCTGACACACTTTTTTAAAGTTGTTACCAGTGGTCTCGTGACTTCATTTGAGAAAATCTTTGGAGTCATCCCTGCTTCCTTTCATTGTATTTTCTGCACTCTGGTTCGTGGATTGGCATTTTTACTTGCATTACCAGCGGACGCTCTTGTGCTTTTTTACATTTTTAAATATGGATGTCCCTCATATGCAACCTCCGACCCTGCAGCTGCTGACACTGTTGCGCAATCGCATGCTAGAATATTATGGCACAATGCCGTTGGCAATATTAAGCACGGCATATGGATTATCTTTTCGGTTCTCCTACTTCACCTGTGTCCAGCCTGTATTTCACTGCCTGACCTGTGATTTCGATTGGGCCATTGATTTGTGTCTCTGCGGACCGGTTTCTCCTGACGTCGACTTTAATCAGCTGATGACTCCTATCATTACTCACGAGTTGGTTTGTCCTGGCGAAAGGATTATGGCTGTGGCATTGATGCATGGACTACTTGGTCCCTGGAATTTACTGGCGGCAGCACAGTCTTTCTTGGAACAGAGCTTTCTTGAAAACCCACCGAGCTGTCCTCTGATGGTGATAGAGGATCCGGTGCTGGGAGAGCACGTATGTTCTTTTCCGCTTTTAAATTGGATGGCTGAACTGTTTTCGGATGAAGACGGTGACTTCCTATTGGAGGCTGTTGCAGCTTATTTTGCATACACAGTTATGTCATAGACCTTTTTCATGTTTGATATGCTGAGTACTAGCATTTCATTGACAATTCATTGACTTATTTGTCAAGTTTTTATTATTTACCTTGCCTATTGGCTTAAGACTCGATAAAGTACTTGGCTGTTTTATTTTTCTTTAGCATTAAATTTTCCTAGTTTTTAATGCTTTACCTTGCGGACCGTCCACATATAAACTTGCAATCTGCTCTCATGAGATGGCACTTCTATTATCTTATTCAGTTCGTTTCCGGATCATGAGGAGGTGTCATCTAGGTCCTGGATATCTTTACACCGTGTTAAGTTAGCATGGGCTCATTACCGGTTTAAACGCCATTTTTCCTTTTTTGCAACTTCTGCACACGACACTTAGTTGTTGCTTTAGCTTTCCACCTAGTAGTTCATCGTGGTTTACATGAGAATAATATGTTATTGGTCTACTATCTGCTTTACTTGTTAAACTATATCTGTACAGCGAGTGCTAAAGTTTCAAGAACAACACGATACAGAATTGTTATGAGGTCTGATCTCCACAACTTCATACTCATAACATAAGTGCAACTTCTGCCAATTCTGGGCATGAGGCGGGTTTTATATTGCTTTGCCGAACACACATACACAACAGTTGATGCGGTTCACATGAAGAGAGAGCTGGTGTATGCTGATGTGATTCCTTCAAATCTAAGACACTAAAGTATGGGCACGCCCTAAACCAACACAAAGAGACCTTCTTAGCAAATAATATAATATGTGTATTAGGGAGGGTGAGATATAAGCAGCCGCGGGCCGTGGAGGGAGTTACGATGGGGCAGGGAGGCGGGGAGGGGGAGAAGCAGGGTGGAGCCCTCTCTACCTTGCCCCTCCCCCTCCCCGCCTCCCTGCCCCACCGTAACTCCCTCCACGGCCCGCGGCTGCTTATAAGTGTTGCTAACTCTTATTCATTTACAGCATGTTAACATACTGTCACCATTCGCTTTTTATGTACTAGTAACTATGCTGGTAATTTTGCTACTGATAATATGTGTACTTGTATTCTCCACCCTGCTTCTCCCCCTCCCCGCCTCCCTGCCTCACCGTAACTCCCTCCACGGCCCGCGGCTGCTTATAAGTGTTGCTAACTCTTATTCATTTACAGCATGTTAACATACTATCACCATTCACTTTTTATGTACTAGTAACTATGCTGGTAATTTTGCTACTGATAATATGTGTACTTTTATTATCTAAGGTACTACGCCTGAGAAGACGGCATTAGTAAATAAACATTTCAAATACACATCTGTTCTTCTTAACTCCATGTTCTGGTTTCTAAGAAATCTATAACGACCGACTGTTCATGAGTTCCACGTATCCTGAGGTACTATAAGTTCATATTCTGGATTGTCTAAACATTGAGAGTTTGTTATATCCAATGTGACACTGTACCTAGCTTGCTAAGGAGTTTTTGATTACTAACGTGAGTTTTGGGACACCCTAATTCGCCGAGGTTCCAATCCTCTGTCCACAGTTCTGTGTGAGAACAGAAACCCTGCGACAGGGGCACCCCCGACCCTTGCTGGAGCTTCATCACACTTGCGATACAACTCCAGCAATGCATTCGCCGAGGTTCCAATCCTCTGTCCACAGTTCTGTGTGAGAACAGAAACCCTGCGACAGGGGCACCCCCGACCCTTGCTGAAGCTTCATCACACTTGCGATACAACTCCAGCAATGCGCCACCTTTACGGCACAGATACATCACGCATCTGTGCTGTTTTTGCCCCATGATGCGCCGCATTGTAAATGCAGCACACCATAGGTGATGGAACAGCGGCACAGAATGACTAACACATCCCTGGTGATGCGCCAGTCATCATAAATGTATCCCTATGCTTCTTATCTTGTTAGAGATGAACCGCCATATATATCATCAAAGTTTTTTGCATTTCCTAAATAGCGAACTTTAAGGAATAAATAGCGATTCTTTACCATTCCTAGTTTGCGATGAGCTATTTGCTAATTAGCCGAATGTAGCCCAATGAAGCCCAATGTAGCCCAATGTAGCCCAAAGATGGCCGCCAGACACACAAAAAAACAAATGTAGCCCAAATATCGGCCAGATGTAGCCCAACTATAGCCCAGTGACAGAATGACCAATCAGCTTCGCAAACCTCCGTTACGCGAAGCGGAGCGCTGTTACAGATATATATCTTTTTTTGAACGTTAATTTCTCAAAATCCACTGGAGCACATATATTGAGACCTAGCAAAGGCACATCGGGCTACCAGTCCCTAATATTTTGCCAAGTTTCGTGCAAATCCATTCTGCCGTTCAATTATTATTATTATTTTTTTTTTTTGCCCCGCGGGGCCCTTTTAAAACCTCCACATCAAACCTAGGGGGTCAGCGAGGATCTACTATGCCCCCTTATAGTTATTTCCCCCTTTGTTTTGACCTCCTCTTGTCTCTCGATCCTACCGAGAGACAAGATGGCGGCCGCTACGGACTGTTTGGAATGTTGACAGACGCCGGAGAACCAATCAGCTCCGCTTCACAAAGCTCCGTTGCGCGAAAAGTCCGCGAACCAGAGCGCTGCCCGGTCCGCTGTTACAGATATATATCTTTTTTTAAACGTTAATTTCTCAAAATCCACTGGAGCACATATATTGAGACCTACAAAAGGCACATCGGGCTACCAGTCCCTACAATTTTGCCAAGTTTCGTGCAAATCCATTCAGCCGTTCGGGCTAAAAGTGAGGCCAACCGCCCTATGGAAAACTCAATGTTAAAAACACGTTTTGGGACCCCCCTTTTTTCTCGGCCCCCACTGGACGAACCCCCCCCAAATTTTCAAGGGCTGCTCAGAAACAAAATGTGCCATTTTCCTGAAAATTTCAGCCAATTCCGTCCACAAACGCCAAAGTTATTAGACATAGAATTTTCAAAAAACCCATAGAGAAAAAATCCTAACTATATATACCTACTGGCGACCGCCAGTAGGTAATATATATATATATATATATATATATACACACATATATGTATAAATATATATATATATGTAGATATCTAGATAGATATATCTATATCCAGTGGCACCAGTCACGGCTCACAGGTGGCTGGGCAAGCAAGGAGGCGGTAGGGTGTGCGCAGGTCACAATAAAAAAAAAAAGAAAACACTCACCTTCCCGCCAGGTCCCGCGTCTCTGCTGCTGCTCTCGTCTTCCAGGAATAGGAAGCACCCTGCACACAGGCTCCCTTGACCAATCACAATGCTGCAGTGCAGCCTTGAGATTGGTCTGAGCGCCATGAGAACCGGCACCCACCAGGGGCTGGAGTTGTTGGCATGATGCTCTCCACGAAGGCTGTAATGCAGCCTGCATGGAAGATAGGGAAATAGTGCATGACTGATTTGGGTGGCCCAAGAGGGACGGCCAAACAGTCATTGCGCACTTAGGGGGTTTGTTCCCTCTTTCCCAGCTCTTGACTTCAGCCCGCCCCATCACGGAAGCTGCCGCAGCAGGAGAACAAAATGACAATGACATTACTTTATTATCATTTTTATTTTCCTTTCTTTTCCTGCTTGAAGGCAGTGGGGCAACGCTCCTCCACTTTAGCAGAGGAGCCGCCACTGTATATATCAATAAATAGATATACTCAATGTTAGTGCAGGCAAAGAGGTTTTTCAAATGGAATTTTTTTTCCAGGTAGTGAATAAAAGGAGGAAAGTGTAGATCAAATGAATGTTTCCACATAAACAAAATCCAGAAAGATTATCCACAAGTGGATGCATTTCAAGTTTCAAGATAGGGACTAGGATTTACTGATGAACAGCTATGAGTGGCTTAGTTTTCCAGCAATCATTTTATTGTGAATTCCAAATCAAATAGACATTAGTGATACACCAAGAACTGCATGGACAAGTGGAAATATGTGACAAAGAATGGAGTTCATTCTTAGGTGCTGCATTTGAAAAGTGGACACTTGAATCAGTCCTTTGACATTATGTCTTTCTACTTTCTATATGTATAAATAATATTGCCTACAGTCTGAACATGCTTGAAAAAAGCATAAACTTTGCGTGGGAGATGTCAACTGACATTAGTTGTAATCGACTGATAAGTCACTCATTCACGCACAGCCATTCTGGAAGAGTGTATGATGAAATGTGAAGTACCCTTCCAAGGACACCAAACAAGAGAGAGATATGAAGGTTATCCTACCTGAAAAACCTACAATGGATTATGTGTTTGAAGAGGATACCATGGGAGCTATCCGGGCGCATATAAGAGATACAGGCTAACAGAAAATGAATTACTAGCCCTGTACTTAGCACTTGTGAGCCCCCTGAAGCTCAATGCAGTGTACTTCTAGAGGAAAGAATAACACGTGTGGATAGGAGAGTATGTAAATGTATTGCGACTTATATAGTGCACGTATCACCCGAAAGCATCAAGGCGCTTGCCTTGGGAACCCGTCCTGGCTTTTCCCTGTGAGATAACCCCTACTGGGTATCCCCAGGGTGAAAGCCAGGCATCCCGCAGCGGGTGGGCCGCTGTAGTGGAGATTAAGCAACTATTGCCCAGAGTTGCAGCGTGGGACCCCATGATTAGAATAGGCACCGAGGCGAGAATTATCAAGTCCGTGGACATTTTGGGCTCAGGACCCTGCCGCGTCGGGAAGTGAACCCTGGTCCCGGGCCAGACCTCTGCATCAGGGTCTGCCGCTCTAATCAGTGAGCCACACTCCTCCAGAGTGCCCTGATTTAGCTTTTCCTTGCAACAAATGCTGAAGGCAGAATGGAAATTGCTTGATACTTATATTCTTGCAGAAGAGTACAACTAAATGCATAGCTCAGAGAATGAGATTAGTGGCCTTCATGGCCTCAAATGTCACCAGAGTGATGGTTTCTTGTAAGAATGTGTTTAATAAGTTTTATCGTATAAATATGTGAATGTATGTGTGCATGTATTGCGACTTCTAGACCCTACATCTAGTGGCAACAATTAATTCCTATGCAATTCTTTTTAAAATGGTCATAATTCAAGACCGTGTATGACAGTCACAGCTGTTGCAGGTAAGAGCAGTAGGGCGGGTGGTGGTGGGGAATTGGGAGGTGAGGTCGTCAGACGATGACAAGAGAAAACCACTTACCTTGCACTCGCAGGGATTGCTGTGCGTCGCCTCATAGATATGACTGAGAGGTCTGCGCCACTGGAGATTCATAAAAAGTGACGTTTCGGTGACGCAGGCCACTGTAAATGAGGCCCTGAGTCGTCAGATGATTTTTGAATTACACAACAAGGAGGTCTAAACCAGATGAGTTGAAACAAATGCTATTCAATTAGCTAGATGAACAGACTGAAAACACTAGTCTCCTGGGGTCATATTATCAAGGGCTTAATCGTCGCTTTAGCGGCACATTTTGCCACTGAAGCGGCGAAAATTCTATTGCCCTATTAACAATGCAGCGCTAATATGCATTAGCTCATGTTAGCAGCCGTTTCAGTGACGCTACCCATCACAGCGATATACATCGCTAATGAGATGCAAAGTAGGCGTTCCATCTGGAAACATCACGGAAAAGGTTGCTAACTGAACATCACGATATTAACAATGCGACCCTGCAACCTATTAACAATGTAAAAAGTTACCTCCTAAGATCCTGATTTAGCCATCCCCTTAATGGGAGGTGGATCGTCAGGCTAAGTCCACCATGGCGTATCTACAAGGATTTCTCTATCTCTGTAGTTATATCGCTGGATTTCCAGCGATATCCCCCCAAAACGCCTCTATTGCTGGATTTTTTATAACCCTGGTGATAAGTGTTGTTAATAACACACTAGCCGGGCGATAAAATCCAGCGATAGCTGGCTATAAATAAAACTACGCTAAACGCGGTTAGCGATATTTATTGCATCTGTAGATAATATGCCCGCTGTCTTTTTTGCCTAGTCATGTGGCAGACCCTTTACTTTTATTTGGCTACAGAGGTGTTGGGTGTTTTTTCATTTATCTGATGGGTAGCTGAGGTTTTATCAAGAAATTTATTAGACAGCCATTTCTGTCTCGTACATGGCACAGCCATTTCAGAGGCTGATGAACGCTTGCATTGAGAAGCAGATTAGGATGATAAAGGTTGGGGTGATATGGTTTCATTTCTTCAAATCTTTGTCGAGCATGGACGGGCATGTATGGCATTCTCTTCCCTTGGAGGGAAGTAAAGATGTGAACACCAGCTGCTAAGATGATGCTATCATCCAGGTGAGACTGGTCCAATGCTTGAGAGGGAAAATTTGCACCAAGTTGGCTATTATTGTGTTGTGACTCTTGAAGGAAAAGTGCTAGGAGTGAATACTTTAAATATGGTATATAAGAATGTATATGAAGCCTTCAAGATACGTGCTGAAGAAGCCTTCCTATATTAAGATTTTCTTGATTACTTTGGGTTTTGGGTATCTTCGTATTGCAGATGATGTAAATTCTGATTTGAAATAATTCCGTTTTTAGAAGCCAATGTGATATGCAGGCTTTGATTAGCAACAGGCATAGTGTGAGTCAGTGAATATCACTGGGTGTCATCGGAGAATAGGAAGCTACATGGGTCAATGTAACAAATTTAGATAACAGGGGAGGCAGACACTTTGGGATCTGCATGGCTCCTTGTAGACTAGGTCTTTTTGGTTGTTGAGATATCAGGAGTTCCAGAGAAGAACTGTTCAGCGATTATCCATGGGGGAGTCAAAATGCAATGAAGAGCAGTGTCTGAAGCCAGGCAGTTGATCCTGCAGGAGATCATTGTGGTGATTTACTCCTGGGGTTGGGTGATGATTACTTTCTCTGTTATTTTCCCTTTGAAAAATAGACAATTATTGGGATGACCATTGACGAGGTCCATGTACGGGGAGATTTGCCCTTATCATTAGGATGACAAATTGTCTAATTTAATTGTGCCTGGGAAAACTCCTTGCATGAGTAAGAAACATGATTTGCAGTATTTATTTTACAATGCACCTCTGCGCTATAGATTTAATAAGCATGCACAGGGTAATACAGTGATGGAAAATGTAGCAATGTACGTGTCTATGACACACATCCATGTGTATGATTAATTTATGAGTAAATAGAACATGTTTTTGAATCAGCCATACTCTAATATTGCAAACTTGTGTACACTGAAGCTGGATGCTTTAGTGAGAGGAGTAAAGATCGATACTGCCTGTGAACAGTGTCAGTGGGCAAGGAAGGGATCACACTGGATGAGTGCTAGGTTAAGTGGGAAAGAAAGGGATCGGAATGGATGAGTGCTAGGTTAAGTGGGAAAGGAAGGGATCGGATTGGATGAGTGCTAGGTTAAGTGGGAAAGGAAGGGATCAGATTGGATGAATGCTGGGTTAAGTGGGCAAGGAAGGGATCGAAATGGATGAGTGAAGGGTTAAGTGGGCAAGGAAGGGATCGGAATGGATGGGTGCTGGGGTAAGTGGGTGCGTGTGGTTCCAGTCTCCTGAGGCGGAAAGCCGGGAGAAGCAGCATTTTTCTGTTTTATTGTGTCTAATACTGTGTTTTTAAACTTCAAGCACTTTGCACTTGAGGGCGCCGTGCAGCGGATTCAGCGCTGTCACGTGCCCCCCCTCTACCGGCTCTCACCGCCGCTGGCCACGCCCACTTGCAGGCCACGCCCCCTCCCGCCCTTCTTAAACGCTGAATGCGAGCGCTTCTGTTGGTTCCAGTCTCCTGAGGCGGAAAGCCGGGAGAAGCAGCATTTTTCTGTGTTATTGTGTCTAATACTGTGTTTTTAAACTTCAAGCACTTTGCACTTGAGGGCGCCGTGCAGCGGATTTAGCGCTGTCACGTGCCCCCCTCTACCGGCTCTCACCGCCGCTGGCCACGCCCACTTGCAGGCCACGCCCCCTCCCGCCCTTCTTAAACGCTGAATGCGAGCGCTTCTGTTGGTTCCAGTCTCCTGAGGCGGAAAGCCGGGAGAAGCAGCATTTTTCTGTTTTATTGTGTCTAATACTGTGTTTTTAAGCTTCAAGTACTTTGCACTTGAGGGCGCCGTGCAGCGGATTTAGCGCTGTCACGTGCCCCCCCTCTACCGGCTCTCACCGCCGCTGGCCACGCCCACTTGCAGGCCACGCCCCCTCCCGCCCTTCTTAAACGCTGAATGCGAGCGCTTCGGTTGGTTCCAGTCTCCTGAGGCGGAAAGCCGGGAGAAGCAGCATTTTTCTGTTTTATTGTGTCTAATACTGTGTTTTTAAACTTCAAGCACTTTGCACTTGAGGGCGCCGTGCAGCGGATTTAGCGCTGTCACGTGCCCCCCCTCTACCGGCTCTCACCGCCGCTGGCCACGCCCACTTGCAGGCCACGCCCCCTCCCGCCCCTAAGGACCTCTATTTCAATGTGCAACTCCAGAACGCGCAGCGGACGTGCGCAGCGGGCGCGCCGTTTGCGCGCCGAAGGCGCGCCTAAGGCAAGCGTGTCTGCGCCCGTCCGCGGCCGGACGGGGCTAGGGGCATGTCCCCATGCCAAATTTATATCGTACTCCGCTGAGGAGCTCACTACCCTCCAGGGCCACTGGCCACTTTCAGAATCTGTTTGCAGCCATATTGTTTCACTAGGGCTTGCCCCTCTATCTTTGCCATCAACGACGCTGCCTTTGCCGGCCTCTTCACCGCTGTGCTCTTCCCTGCTTGACCGCTGTCTTCCTACCCCTTCATTATCTGTTCTTTTGCTGAATACCAGGTCAGCGGTCAAACACCACCACGAGCTGTTTGTCCTGCTTGATTCCGAAAAGCCTGACTTACTGCTCCTGACTGAAACCTGGTTTTGTGATTCCTCCCTACCCGCACTCTTGGCCGCCCTCCCCCTTCCTATGCTGTACTGCGCGCCGATCGTCCCGCGGGCAGGATGGGCGGTGGTGTGGCCTTAATTGCCCGGTCCGATTTTAATTTTCAACTTCTTCCCTTTCCCCCTATTGCCCCAACGGAATTCCTTGTCGCCCGCTCCCTGTCCTTTTTCCCCCCAATTACGTGCCTCTTGATGTACCGCCCACCCCAGCCTTCGTCTCTGTTTTTGCCAGCATTTCAAGACCTATTGGCCACTTTAGCGGTCAATTATGTCTCGGTCTTGGTGCTAGGCAACTTCAACTACTGGCCCTCAGATCCTTCCGAGTGCACCGCATCTAAAGAATTCACCGAATCCCTTCTTTCCCTGAACTTTGTCCCTCATATATCTGTCCCTACACATTCTCGTGGTCATATACTTGACCAGGTTTGGTCTCTCAACCTTCCTGTCTCCCCGGTGTCTGTATCCCCCTGTCCCTGGTCTGACCATGCCCTCATCTCCTTTTCCATTCTTCTCAAACCTATTTCTAAGGTCCCACATGCCAGAAACACCTGGGCGCGGAATTGGAACCGAGTTGATCTCCCCTCCCTGACCCTCCGGCTTCAGAATTCCTCCCCGACCCTCATTGGTCTTTCATCCAATTCCCAAGCCATCGCTATCAATACCTGGCTGGCTGGAGGCTGCGACTCGGTTGCTCCACTCCGCCGTATTTCCATCCGACGACCCAAGGACTCCAACAAATGGTTCAACGATAATTTAAAAGAACTAAAATTGACTTTACGGCAAGCAGAGAGACAGTGGAGAAGAAATTACTGCCCTTTATTAAAAACCCATTACTCAACACTACTAATTGAGTATAAGAAAGCCATTTTAGTTGCCAAAACCTCCTACTTCTCCACAAAAATAATGACAGCGGAAAACAAACCTAGGGAGATCTTCGGTATAGTCAATGACCTAGCCTATTCTGATAGAGCCTCACCTCAAATCCCTCCAACCCAGCCCCTGTGTGACCAATTAAACTCCTACTTTTTGGACAAGATTGCAGCCATTAAGGCTAACATTCCCCTCCCTTCCTCTACTTTTGTTGACCCTTCCCCTCCCCCTGTTCAGTGCCACCTTACTTCAATTCCCCTCCTTACTGAGGAAGCATTCTTAAAGATACTTCCTAAAGTCAAATCTGGTTCTCCGGCAGACATCTGTCCGGCACGAATCCTACAACAGATTTACTCCACTTGCTCCCAGCCTCCCATTACTTTCCTCAATAGCTCCCTTACTCAGGGAGTGGTGATCCCCGCTCTTAAATCAGCTACAATAGTGCCCATTTTAAAGAAATCCGGCGCTGACCCATCAATCTCAGCTAATTACCGCCCCATTTCCCTGCTGCCATTTTTGGGCAAGGTGCTTGAGCGCCATGTCACCTCGGTACTCAGCACCCATGTAGAAGCAAATGGGGGTCTGACATCTCGTCAGGCCGGCTTCCGCCCTAGGCATTCTACCGAAGCTGTAGTGGTGTCAGTCTTGGACAACCTCAGGAAGAGCATGGATTGTAACAAACATCAGGCCCTGGTGCTCCTCGACCTCTCCGCCGCCTTTGACACGGTGGACCATACTATCTTACTTTCACGTGTCAGGGCGGCGGGAATTGGGGGCTCAGCCCTGGTCTGGTTATCCTCCTTCCTGAGGGACCGCACCCAGGCGGTTCGGTTGGGGGACTTCACGACCACCCCACTTCAAGTCACCTGTGGTGTCCCCCAGGGCTCCTCTCTTTCTCCCCTATTATTCAATCTCTACATCTTTCCTCTAATCCTGGCACTTCAGCAGCTGGAGGTCACCGTTTATAATTACGCGGATGACCTTCAGCTCATCTTTGATCTTTCCTCTTCTCCTCTCTCTATCTCAAATTTCCAGTCCACCATGATTTTCATCAGGGACTGGATGAACCACAACCACCTTAAGCTGAACCCGGACAAAACCGAGTTGGTTCTCACGGGTGGTTCTTCCAGTCCCTGGAACTCTATCTCCTGGCCCTCTTGTTTTGGTCCTTCCCCCACTCCTTCCTCCACAGTTAAAACCCTGGGTGTTAAAATAAATAACCAACTCACCTTACACTCACAAATCAGCTCTGTGGTTTCTTCCTGTTTCCTCACTCTCCGAACTATTCGCGCTGTTTCCCGTTTTTTTTCCCCCCTGGCACTTAAGCTGATCATGTCCGTTCTGGTGATCTCGCGGCTGGACTATGCCAATGCCCTGTACAACGGCATTCCAGCATATAGCCTGCGCAAGCTTCAGATGGTCCAGAACCAAGCGGCTCGGTTGGTATATGGTCTCCCACGTTTTCATCACTCCACACCCCTCCTTAAGGAGCTCCATTGGCTTCCTGTCAAGGAACGCTCCCTCTTTAAAACCGGCTGTATGGTCTTTCAGGCCCGCCAGGGCACTTCCCCGGCCTTCATATCCTCGCTGATTAATGAATATGTCCCGGTCAGAGAGCTTCGTTCCTCCTCTAAATCCCTCCTGCAAATCCCGCGCTTTAAACGTAAAAAGTGGGGGGGAGCTAACTTTTCAACTTTGGCCCCCACCCTTTGGAACTCCCTCCCCGACCATCTACGACTTGCCACACAATACTCTTCCTTCCGCAAAGATCTAAAAACGTTTCTGTTTAAACAGGCCTTTTCCCTGTAACTTGTCCCTCCTTTACCTTCACCAGGTTCACTCCGCCCTCAGTTGCTGGACCTACTACTATAGCGCCAAGAAACCGTAGGGTGAACGCCACGCTTTACAAATGTTTTTAAATTAAATTAAATTAAGGAAGGGATCGGAATGGATGAGTGCTGGCTTAAGTGGGCAAGGAAAGGATCGGATTGGATAAGTGCTCGGGATGTGGGAAAGGAAGGGATCGGAATGGATTCGTTCTGGGTTAAGTGGGCAAGGAAGAGATCGGATTGAATGAGTGCTGGGTCAAATGAGCAAGGAAGGGATCGGAATGGATGAGTGCTGGGTTAAGTGCGCAAGGAAGGGATCGGAATGGATGAGTGCTGCTGGAGTAAGTGGGCAAGGAAGGGATCGGATTGGATGAGTGCTGGGTTAAGTGGGCAAGGAAAGGATCGGAATTCATGAGTGCTGGGTTAAGTGGGAAAGGAAGGGATCGGAATGGATGAGTGCTGGGCTAAGTGGGCAAGGAAGGGATCGGAATGGATGAGTGCTGGGTTAAGTGGGTAAGGAAGGGATCGGAATTTATGAGTGCTGGGTTAAGTGGGCAAGGAAGGGATCGGAATGGATGTGTGCTGGGTTAAATGGGCAAGGAAAGAATCGGATTGGATGAGTGCTGGGTTAAGTGGGCAAGGAAGGGATCATAATGGTTGAGTGCTGGGTTAAGTGGGCAAGGAAGGGATCAGATTGGATGAGTGCTGGGTTAAGTGGGCAAGAAAAGGATCGGACTGGATGAGTGCTGGGTTAAGTGGGCATGGAAGGGATCGGAATGGATGAGTGCTGGGTTAAGATAGCAAGGAAGGGTGTTTGGATTGGATGAGTGCTGGGTTAAGTGGGCAAGGAATGGATCGGAATGGATGAGTGCTCCGGTATGTGGGAAAGGAAGGGATCGGATTGGATGAGTGCTGGGTTAAGTGGGCAAGGGAGGGATCGGACTGAATGAGTGCTGGGTTAAGAGAGCAAGGAAGGGATCGGATTGGATAAGTGCTCGGGTATGTGGGAAAGGAAGGGATCGAATTGGATGAGTGCTGGGTTAAGTGGGCAAGGAAGGGATTGGATTGAAAGAGTGATGGGTCAAGTGGGCAAGGAAGGGATCGGAATGGATGAGTGCTGGGTTAAGTGGGAAAGGAAGGGATCGGAATGGATGAGTGCTGCTGGGGTAAGTGGGCAAGGAAGGGATTGGATTGGATGAGTGCTGGGTTAACTGGGCAAGGAAGGGATCAGAATGGATGAGTGTTGGGCTAAGTGGGCAAGGAAGGGATCGGATTGGATGAGTGCTGGGTTAAGTAGGCAAGGAAGGGATCGGAATGGATGGGTGCTGGGTTAATTGGGCAAGGAAGGGATTGGAATGGATGAGTGCTGGGTAAAGTGGGCAAGGAAAGGATCGGATTGGATGAGTGCTGGGTTAAGTGGGCAAGGAAGGGATCGGAATGGATGGGTGCTGGGCCAAGTGGGCAAGGAAGGGATCAGAATGGATGAGTGCTGGGTTAAGTGGGCAAGGAAAGGATCGAATTGGATGAGTGCTGGGTTAAGTGGGCAAGGAAGGGATCGGAATGGATGAGTGCTGGGTTAAGAGAGCAAGGAAGGTTGTTCGGATTGGATGAGTGCTGGGTTAAGTGGGAAAGGAAGGGGTCGGATTGGATGAGTGCTGGGTTAAGAGAGCAAGGAAAGGGTTTCGGATTGGATAACTGCTCGTTTATGTGGGATAGGAAAGGATCTGATTGGATGAGTTCTGGGTTAAGAGAGCAAGGAAGGGATCAGATTGGATAAGTGCTCGGGTATATGGGAAAGGAAGGGATCGGATTGGTTGAGTGCTGGGTTAGGTGGGCAAGGAAGGGATCGGATTGGATGAGTGCTGGGGTACGTGGGACAGGAAGGGATCGGATTAGACAAGTGCTGGGCTATTCCCTGTCATAACATTCCAAGCTTCTTCCTTCTCGATAAACCCTTCCCTGAGCAGTTATTTCACTCATTGGTTCATTCCGAGGTGCCTTGTGGGGCTCACGGCCTCTGCAAGGCATTCTCGGGACATGCAACAAGTCATACTTTAGACTGTGTGTGCATTTTCACCGTCTCCCTCGAGCCCCCATTAACATTTGGAGTGCTAGGTAATACACGGGTATGGAGCCCTCCAGGGATTGGTCGAGGTGTATAGAGAAGGTTTCCTTGACGATGTTTTCCACAAGATGAAGTGCTGTGAAGCAGCCTTCAAGTTGCTAATACATTTCTGAATTACACCAATACAATGGCCGCTTGTATACATGGGCGTAGGAAGCATGGGGGACGCGGGGGATATATCCCCCCCAGATTTTAAAGTGGGGGGGACACGGGGGACAAAAGAATTTCCCCTCACCCGTCTGTTATTCACTGGGCCATTAGCGCACGAAAGCGCTACCTAATGGCCCTGCACTTACCTGCCAGGAGTCAAAGAGGCCGCCCGCCCTCTGCCCTTTGTTATGCTGCAGGAAGGCTCGGCGTCCTAAGGGCAGAGAAGGAAAACAACTCTGTCTCTTTTCATTCATACCCAGAGAAGGCAAGCACAGTATCAACTTCTCTTGATCAGCCAATAGCAGCGGCCCTCCTCCCCCTCTCTCTTTCTTTTTCCTCTATCTCGTTCTGTCTCTGTCTCCCTCCTAGTTAAGTTCTGATTTCAAGAGACAGCTCTTACGTTCTCTCTCTTGCTTCTCCTTGTCTTTATTTGTTTCCTTGTGAAATGGGTCCAAAATAGGAAGAACACTTTGGCTGGAAATGTCCTCATTTGCTCATCGTTTTATAATTCCAAAGAAAAACCTCAGGACGGAGAAAAAACATTATTGAATACCTAAATAAAGCGATACAGAGTGGTCAACAGACAGGCCAGATTGTTATTTACACCCACACACATTAGCACCACTTTACAGAGTTTGCCAGTGAAAGCACTACTTTCTTTTTTCTTCTTTCTTTGAACAACATTGTTTTTCCAGGGTGGGGAAGTGCTACATTCCTAAAGGGACTGCAATACCTGGTTGAGTGGAATAGAAACATTTAATATGACCGTTTTCAACTGTTAATTATTTTAGCTTATAAAATGTGTACTGCGGCTCTTTGTTCGGGGATGTGGTGTTTTTAAACCAAACTGCTTACATTTTGAAAGGATGTAAGCAATGGACATTGAAACACGTCCCTTCCTGCCTGGTCCTGTAGCCATGTCCTGAATTTTACAGGAAAAATCTCTTACTGATTTCTGAATAATGAGTTTAAACTGCTAAGGTAACCATGTTGTTCCTGAATACATGTACATGCTTTGCTTACTCTTGCATTCCTTATGAGTGTCTGCTTTCTCCAGGGTGTTATTCATTTTTTTCAGGCAGCATTTTACTGTTGTCTAGAGCATAATTTGAATTTAGTCGCAGCCCAATTGAGATGTAGCTGAAGGCAGTGCAAGTTTCTCTCAGTGGAACAGTACGGTGTTCAGTGTGGGAGAGGATGTGGCACGCTGGCCAGAGCTGTTGAATTTGGAACTTGAGCACCATTTTCAGCCTTCATGACCAGTCCACCAGACTACACTCCTGACAGAGCTCATTCTGATGCTACACCTTAGAAGGCCTGATAGACCTTAGAAGCCCTGGTGTCTTAGCACCCGCAGGTGGACCCTAACGGCAGCAAGTGTGAGTTAACCTTGAAGGCCTGTCCACCACAGTCCACCACAGTTCACCTCCAGTCTTGCGAGCAGGCATACAAGCACACCCTACACACACCATCGACAGTGACTGTCACTGAGGTCACAAGATCCTTGAGGCCAGTCCACCGCACCCATTGGTACCTCCATTGGCCTTTTTCAGCAGTAGTGGTGCAACACACCAGGGATCAGCAATGAAGGATTTGCATGCACACCAAACTTAGGGATCAGCAATGAAGGATTTGCATGCACACCAAACTTAGGGGGTGATTATAATGGGGGTGTGCAATAGATACTTTAATTACGCTAACAAAATAGTCATCTGAAAGCCTTCTTGGCGAAGCACAGCGCTCTTCATGCCTTTTCTAAACAGTCAATAACTTATGGGAGCCATCTCTCCACTGGGATTGGCTTGTCTCCAGAATGTGTGCGGCCCAGTGCAGTGCGTCGTGGTGGACATTTCTCTGAGTCAGACAGAGGCTTAATGTTAAACTGTGCTTATCTTAAGCCACGCCTCCCCCACCCAAAGTACGCATATCAACAAAAGATGGAGGAGTCTATACCCACTCCCACGTACACTCTACCCCCAGTGGATTGATGTGTGAGTGTGATAACCCGACAGATGGGTTGGGTGAAAGGCCCATCCTTACACAATCCGAGCTCATTCCCTTCACTAGCATCACCGTTTTATAGTTCATCAACAGCTGTGCCTGGCACATACCGAGGAATGTGCAGGAGGGAAGGTTGAAATGTGTGCACGCTGAGGGAATACCGTCCCCCCCCCTTTGAAAAGCTGGTATGTGGGATGGAGTAGCCCAAATACTTATTCAACACAATTCAACAAAATTCAGAAACTTCAGTGCACCTATAACTAATTTGTCCTTATTATTTTTGACATGACATTAAAAAATATTTCACACAATAGGTTCACACAGATGCACAAAAAGTCCAAGATACTGCTTTGTGTGATTTTTCTTGTGATTTGTAGAGCCACGTTTTTATTCTTCAGATTTAAAAAGTTTGCATGTCATAATGTGTGGTGACAGCCAACACAGATGCCATTGAACACTCCACTTTCTCAAGGCTACAGAATATGACAATTGGCTTCTCAATTGGAGATTGATTCCTGGATTGACATGGCTTGCCATTTATTACAAGGCACCCTTTATGTTTCAAACTTTGATAAGTACTGCGCTGTCAAAAGTCTTGTGATGGTGGGCGATTAACATGGTTGATTGTTCAGGCATATGGCTGTAATGTTCATTGGATTTTAAAGTAATTCCTAATGACAAGGCTTGTAAAAGGCAGTGTGACCACTGATTAGGTATCGTGCGCGAACATTTTCAATGAATGAATCAGTGTCCAATAGGAAGACCATTAGTATTTTCTGTAGCCTTGGTAAAGTGGAATATTCGGCGAAACACGGGTTGGCAGTTACCAAAAAATGTGACACAGGAATTGTTTTCATCTGAAGCTAAACGCTGGAATACTGCAAATCATGAGAAAAGCATGCAAGACCACCTATTGTACTTTTTGTGTATCTGTTTGAAATTATTGCTTTTCATATTTATTGATGTCATACCAAATGTAATAAGGGCACATTTGGTATAGATACACATAACTTTGCTGAATTTTGTCAAAAAAGTGTGTCAGGAGGAAGATACTTGACATTTGGTGTGTAGGAGCAGCACAGGGCCATCAAACTCAAACAAACCCACTAGCCCCATGAGCTAGCCAGGTTCTGAAAGGTTGCAAGTGATGGAGCAGCGTCATCCAAGCCCAAGCATTGCTCTGAGAGGCTGGTAGGACATTGTCAAAGTCAGTGCAACACCTGAAAGACGCTTATGAAATGAAGGCTAGTCAGTCACAAGCAACATGTGCCTCTGAAAGGCCTGTAACAGCCCAGTCTTTTGTTTGGATGACAGTAGAGATGGGGCACAGTTTTTTTTCTGGAAGGCTTGAAATCCCTCAAAAGTTTCAGTCATATATCAAGTTAAAGTAGGAGACCTTTTCTACGATTTGGTGGAACTGTAGTTATTTGCAATCTTGGACTCAATTAATTGCATAGATCAGAGAAGGAGAGGAGAGAAGAGGACCTGAGAACTTAATCACACTTTCCTGGGTCAATTTAAAATTGCTTGCAAGAAAAATGTGAGGCATAGAATATGGAAGGAAAGCAATGAAAGCGAAGCAGAGAATAGTATTAAGATGCAAGGCTATCGTCTCTTTCAATGTCTTGGCAACATCACATTGAGAGCCGCCATCAACCAGATTTTTTAACACAGAAGTTCACTTTAGTCATGTGTATTAATTCATTGCTGTTTTTGAGCACATGCATGTTGGTAGCAGCGGAGTGCCTGTTGGCAGCCGCACAACGTACATGAAGATGCAGCGTCTTCAAGAGTGATCAAGAACCTGAAGATCTACTTCAGCATGTGTGGGGCGGGATTACTACTATATTGTGCACCCTGCAACACCAGGAAAGGACCCATTGGAGTGACTCACTGAAGTGCCGTCACTGGACCTGGACACGGCGCTATCCATCAATCTGTTGACTCAATAACTTCCAGCTGCCTTTAAGAGCTGCTTTGGCTGTCTCATCAGTTCTAAGCAGCTACTTAGGCCTTTGCACAGAATCAAGGTATTTGCAAGGCGCCATCTTTTCGAGCAGGTCCTTGTAGCATTGAGCCTGCTCCACAAAGTCATGGTCAGATCACCTCCATTCAGAACACAGAGCCCAGCAGCTGGGGGTCCTCGTAGTCATATGTCTAATCTTTGTTTTCTGGGTCGTAGCAAAGCAGGAAACTTCCAATGTTTCCCCTTTTCTCAATGCAAGTTTAAAGAGCTTCTTCAGCTGTCAATAGGTGCTCACTCTCCCTCATGGGTGGCAGTGTATATCTATACATGTGCGAAGCGTGTGTAGAACTAGTGCCCAATCACAAGGGAATCCACCCTGGAAATTCACCCTGGAAATTCAGATGGATGTCTGGTCACTTCAAAAGACAACTTCCTAGGCTTCTCCCACAGGACTTAGGAATGGAGAAGCTCGGCTCACATCAACAGGTGAGTGGAAGTGCATGCGTCATTACCATTTGCTCCATATGTCTGGACTACTACACAGACCCGGTGACCACGCAGTGCGGGCAAAACGTCTGCCGGCCCTGCATCGCCCGATGCTGGGCAGGAGTGGCCTCAAACTTCCCCTGCCCCGAGTGCCGGAAGGCGTCACCCAAGGATGCCCTGAGCTCCAACCGGCAGCTGGCCAACATTGTGCAGATCGCCAAGGACTTGTGCTAGCAGGTGGCGCAGTTGAGGGTGGAGGGGGAGTGCATCCGGCACTGCGAGAAGCTGCGGCTCTTCTGTAGGAAGGAGGAGACAGCCATCTGTGTGGTGTGCAGAGAGGCCAAGGAGCACCGGTCCCACGAGGCAGTACCCCTGGAAGAGGCGGCCCTGAAATGCAAGGTAAGAGAATATGCACCCAGCTCACGGTTTGCGACAGACACTTGCTCCATTCATCCATCTATATATCCACCCATCCATCGTCCATCCACCCACCTATCCACCCATCCATCTATCCACCCACCCAACTATCCGCCCACCTGTCTATCCATCGACACACCATCCATTCATCCAACCATCCATTCATCCACCCATCTGTCCATCCTCCCATCCATTCACCCATCCATACACTCACCCACGCACCCGCCCACCTGTCCACCCACCTACCCTTCCACGCATCCTCCCATCCATCCACCCACCCATCCATCCATCCACCCACCCAGCATCCATTTACCTGTCCGCCCACCCATCCATCGATCCCCATCCACCCACCCTTCCTTCCTCAAACACAAACACCCACCCACACATCCATCTTATTCCATTCGTCCACACATCATCACATTTCATCTATCCATCAGACATCCATTTATTCATAGCCAGCTCCATTCACCTATCCATCACCATATTGTATCAATTCATATATCACTTTATTCCATCCATCCATCCCCACTCATCCACCCATCCATCCATCTTATTCCATTCGTCCACTTGTTTCATCTATCCGCCAGGCACCCATTCATCCATCGCCTTCTTACATTCATCCACCCATCACCCTACTGCATCCATTCATATATCACTTTATTCCGTTCATCCATCTCTCGGCCATTCATTCATCACCTTGTTTATAGTATATTGTGTATCTAGTTGATATTATGTTCGCTGCCATTGTCCGATGATTTGTGCTTGCATGGTTCTTTAAATATTAGTTGCTGCAACTATCCCGTTAACTAGTACATCATTTGTAGATCCTGGGAGGATGAAAAACGAAGTCAGTCTCTGGGTAACTGGCCGGTGACCTGCAGGTAGGACATAGATTTCTGTAGGTGCCATGTTACCCAATGGTACCTTATTTGTGTCTTCATCCTGCAAAGATTTCGCAGCTGATACTTCTATCTCTGTTTTTAGGCCTCACATACAGCAATTCGCTGTCTGAAGGCCAAAGCCTCTTGTGGACCATACCAACAAGCATTTGCAATGCAATAGGTCTTGCATTATTAAAGTTTGAGCTATTGGTGTTGCATTATTATTAGCAATGCCAATAGCTCAAACTTTAATAACGCGAGACCTATTGCATTGCAAATGCTTGTTTACATTGCGGGAGATGATGCAGCCAGCAGTACCTGTTGCAATGTAAAAGATAGGCACTTGCGAATGCCATAGTGGCGGTCGTAATGCCTATCGTGAGGCCGCCACCTTCAAGGCCAGCTGTCCCATTCCCCGATTCGATGGCGGACGGACTGAAGTCCCCCTGCCATCGTAATCAGCCCCTAAGTTTGCAAACTTCATGGTCTCTGCTTCATGCACAAACACTTTTAACATGTGCAGCCTGCTTTCGGGCCACTGGAGTTATGCAGCAATGGAGGCCAAAAAGATGTTGCAGTGTTGACTAAATTATGCAACAATAAAAAGGCTGCAGCGTAATGCAGTGCATTTATGATACTTTATTATTTTGACATATTTATACATACTAACACCCTCCGCAAAGCTTTTGCCTCATTACTACCTGTGTAACATACAAATGCAGCAGTGGGAAAGGTGACTCGTCAACCTTTGCAAAGGGCCCTACACTTCACAGCAACATAAGTCACATTTCTCTTAGTAATTTTTGATCCGTTTGAGCAACACAATTGTTTTGGGTCAAATCGTTAGATTATGCAGCTGATGATGTATTATGTTGCAAATATGATACCGCCATAGTTAAGTGGAATTTCTTTTTCCACTGAACTTAATTTTGCCCCAGCATTGTAGTTGATCAATTTGCAAGTTCCCCAAACCCAAAAGTCGAGTTTGGGTACAATTTGCATTTTAAAAGCAGTCCTACAACACAGGGCTACTTTTAAACTCAGGCTTCGGCAGTGCACACATGCAAACGCAGAAAGGGCTGCTGGCCTCAAAACTGCCATGCCCTATTATATTCTAGGGACTTAAAGGTAGTTCTAATCCCCCTGCCCTATTATGTACTAGGGCCTTATAGGAGAGGTCATGCTAATCATAGGGGTACCCTAACCCATAGTGCACGCTAGTGTATGTAGGTGTTTCCACAGTATCTTTAGGTGTCTCTTTAGGAATAGCACTGGCCCTGGGCCTGTTCAGGCAGAGGCCAGGGTCAGGTACCATCAGTACCAGTCAGCAAAACTTTGGGGAGTGCCCAGGGCACAGGATGGCTTTGCAACACTAAAGAAGCACAAACTCAGAATTTAAAACATAACACCATGGTTGGGGGTTCTCTTTAATAATCTGAATTGATTTCTATCCTAGTTAACCCATTTTCCAACATTAGGATAAGGACAGACTGGGGGAAAATCAAAATGTTCTAATCTATACCTTGAAGTTTTCATGCAGCTCTTTGATGACGGTTTATAGCTCACTCTTCTATGTTAGGAGTTTAACTTCTAAACTGCAAATACCAACAGAATCTCTCAGACAAAAGCAGTAACTCACTGACCTATGTAAATGATATGCATTTTGTGATCTGCGTGGTACACGTTCTTTGCTGCAGGCATATTACCCCACTGTGGCTACCTTACCAATAGTCAAATGTTTCACTAGACAAACCTCCGATCTCTCTCAATAAAGGTTATTAATCACCAAAGTTATCTTCACATTTTTATTGTTGCCTGAAAATTGCTGGAGACCAGTAATGCAGCAGGTGGTATTTTTCAAACCATAATGCACTTGCAAACACGACGTCCCCACCCTAAGTCCGCGACCTTTGTTGGATTGGTGCATGAAGATGCAAAATTCATGTACATGTTTTTTTAACATTTGGTCTGATTACTATATGAAATAACAAACAAGCATAGATGCAAACTGTGACAACATGCCTGCTTGCTCACAATTTCACTTCAAAAGTATGCGATTGTATTTGTTTAACGGGCGGTGATTTGTATAGGGTCGCTGGGAAGTCAACAAGGTTGTCCCTGTCCCCCCCAGAATTTTAGTGTCTCCTACGCCCCTGCTTGTATATACCTGCATTTCTGATGATCTGCGGTTTTCACATGAAATGAAACAATAAACGGAAACCCATTGGCAGTGGAAACCAGTTTCCCTCTCTTTCCAAGTTGTATTTGCGGCAGATAATCTGACTTCACTCGGGGAGACGTGCTGGAGGGAGCGCCCCCTTCAAATGAGAGCTGGAGCAGGTGTTTGAGTGACGGCTCTCTCGAGGGAGCAGCCGGCCTGCTCTCGCTGCTGCAGTCAATGTCGAGGTCCCATTCCAAGATACGTTTTATATAAGAAGCCCCTCTATATGCACAGGACTTCTTTTTTTTTTTAGTTTGAAGTTTATTAAGGTATAAAGAAGCAATGACAGAAAATGAAGAAACAGTCATAAGTTATGAAAAAACAAGAAATCTCTCTTACAAAATGGTAGAACTGATTAAAATAGCTGCACAGAAAAATAGGGTATATAATAATGCTCATAAACATAAGGGAGTGAAGGAACATCCTGAATAATAAAACGTATAAGTGATATGAAAGAAACAGTAAATGCAATTAAAAACATTGAAAGCAATTAAGAAAAATGCAATCACGGTGGTTTTTGAACTTCGACATTACATATTGGAGAAGTGGGAGGGATTCTGGCAATTCTGGATATTCTGGATAAATACTCAGTAAGGGGGAGCCATAAGAGATCACGCTTAATTGCTAGAGAAATGGGGGAAACAAAATTAGTGTCTAGACGATGATTAAAACAAACTGCGTTCCACCAAGCGGTAAAGGAAACATCTTTAGCCTGTTTCCAATGTGACGTAATATGGTGTAAAGCAATGGCAATCAAGAGGTCAAATAATTTATGTTTGTGTGGTGAATCGATGAAAACAGGAGAAAGAGAACCTAGGAAAACATGAACAATGGAAAAGGAAAAACTAAAATTGAAAATCTTTTGAAATTGGGACCAAACCAATTGCCAGAAATGCAAGATGGGAGGACATTCGAACAGCACATGTTTCAGATCAGCCAAAGGGCATGGACAGGACCAACAAGTGGAGGGAGTGTCTGAGGAGAATGATGACATAAGTAATGGAGTAAATAGTGTACGGTTGTAAACAAAAAATAAAGTTTGGGTAGTGTTAGCAGCTCTGGATGTACTGTGAAGCTTAGACCAAAGTTTATCCCATAAAGTGAAGGACCATGTTTGAGACAAATCTTTTTCCCAAGCCAACTCAACTTTAGATTTAGTACGATCCGTAGAAGATTGCATAGATTTATAGAGAAAAGAAGCAGAGAGGGAATGATCGAGGGCATTAGAAACAGAAAGATGTGTGATAGGGATAGAGTTGATGGCAGGAAGTGAAGAAAGGTATTGGGTAAGGGAGGGAATCAGTGATAAATATTGTTTACGGGAAGAGGATGGCAATGAAAATTGAGTTTGGAGATGTTGAAAAGGGAGAGGTTGAGTACCAGAAAGAAGTTGAGAGACCCATTTTAAGCCAAGAGAATGCCAGGATTTCCAATATAATGAGCGATTACGGATTTTAAGGTGCTTATTATGCCAGATAGGTTGGGTGTGAGTAGAGGATGTAGAAGGATAGGAAGATAATAAATAAGGTTGAAGAAGAGATCGGGAGTGAGAGATAATGGGGGAACGGAGAGACGTTACAATAGAGGAAAAGGAAAGAACCTCACTAAAGTCATAAGGGTGAAGGAAAGAAGATTCTAATGTTAGCCATAGAGGAGGATAATAAGGAAGATCTGAAGAGAGCCAGCGCAATGCTTGTTTTAAGGAAAAAGCATTGTGGTAGAGTTTAAAATTAGGAAATTTGACTCCACCCGTGGATTTATCCTTTTTCAAAGCAGAGAGGGCTATTCGAGATTTCTTTCCCTTCCACAGAAATTTTAGCAGAATAGAATCTATCGATTTGAAGTAGAAGTCTGGGATATGAATGGGAATCATGGAAATGGAGTAAAGGACTAGAGGTGCTAGCATCATTTTGATGGAGTCCAGACGACCCCACCAAGAAAGAAAAAGAGGATTCCAACGGTTGATCGATGCAGTAAGCTTATTGGTAAGAGATTCGAAATTGAACTTAAGAGTGTCGGAGAGGCGAGGTGCGAACCACACACCTAGATATTTAATCTTAGAGGGCTGCCAAGAAAAGCCAGAGGCATCAAAGAGATGTTTGTGACAGAGAGGATTTAAGGGCAGGATTTCGCATTTGTCAGTGTTAAGACGATAACCAGAGACATTAGAGAAGGAGGAAACTTGGTTTAGAAAGGAAGGTAAGGTAGTTTGAGGATTTGAACAATAGAATAAAATATCATCCGCATATACCGATAATTTGACTTGCTGATGAGAACCAAAGTGAAAACCAGAAATATTCTCATCTAGTCTAATCTTAGTTAAAAAGGGTTCTAAAGCTATAATAAACAAAAGAGGAGATAGAGGGCATCCTTGGCGGACACCCCTCTTAAGGGGAAAATAATCGGAAGTCATACCATTTGCAAAGATTGAAGCATGGGGGCTAGAATAGAGTAAAGAAATAAGGGAAATGAATTTAGAAGAGAAACCGAACCAACGAAGAGCTTGAAACATAAAGTCCCATCCTATTCTATCAAAAGCCTTCTCGGCGTCAAGAGAGATGGCAGCTAGTGGAGTAGAAAGGGAGGTGGCTTTACTCAAAACGTTAAAGAAAACACGAGAGTTATCTGACGATAAACGACCTTTAACAAAACCGGATTGCTCAGGGCCTATAAGTTCTGGTAACAGAGGGTCTAATCTAAGAGCTATAATTTTGGCGAAAATTTTATAATCTGTATTTACCAGGGAGATGGGGCGATAATTTTTACATAAAGTATGATCTTTGTCTGGTTTGGGAATTAAACAAATTAATGCTTCTTGGAAAGTTCCCTGAGAAGATCTGGAATCCGCAAAGGATTGAAATAACAGGAGTAGTTTAGGGAGGAGAAGGGAGGAAAAGTGGTTGTAGAACTCGATGGTGAAGCCGTCAGGCCCAGGCGTTTTACCACGACGAAGGATTGAAACAGCATGTGAAATTTCAGAGAGGGAGATATCCAAATCCAGTGAATGAAAGTCAACATGAGAGGATTGAGGGGAGGGGACATCTTGAAAATAGGCAAGAAGATCGATAGGATCAGGACTAGATTCAGGAGTATATAAAGTTTGGTAGAAGGAAACAAATTGAGATAAGATGTCCTTGTCTTTAAACAGAGAAACTCCAGCCGGACCTTGTAAAGATTCAATTTTCGTCCTTTCCTTTCGTATCTTGAGATAATTGGCTAGAAGTTTACCCATTTTGTTTTGACCACCATAATAGCGAGAGTTGCATTTCAGGAGAGAGTTTGATGCTGCATTGGTGGTAAATTTATTAAAATCAAATTTGGCAGAAATAAGTTCGCGAAGAGAAGATTCAGAGTTAGAATTATAATAAGCATATTCCAACTTCTTAATTTTATCCAAAAGTTGAGTTGATTTAGAAATTGATTGCTTTTTCTTTTGAGAAACGAAATTAATGATAAAGCCCCTAGCAGCCGCTTTAAATGAATCCCAAACCATGACAAAGGGAGACTCAGGAAGGTGATTGAGTGTAAAGAATTCAGTGGTAAAAGCTGTAAATTGAGTGCAGAAATTGGGGTCAAGGAGTAGAGAGTTATTAAATCTCCAACGTCCTGAGTGAGGAGAGAAGGGGATAAGATCAATATCAACAAAGACGGGAGCGTGGTCTGAAATTAAAATGGAACCGATGTCTGAGTGAATGGCAAGTTGTGCTAGGGGTTTACTGAGGAAGAGGTAATCAATACGAGATTGGGAATGATGGGCGGGGGAGTAAAATGTATATTCTCGAAGGTCAGGATTACATAATCTCCAAATGTCAACTAAAGCATTATTTCGAATGGATGTAGTAAATTGAGAATGCATTTTAGAGGGAACAAACTTAACTCTGGAATTCCTATCTATAAAGGGGTCTAGGACTTGATTGCAATCACCACCGAAAATAACATATTGTTCATTGAGTGTAACCAATTTGTCAGAAATAGAAGGCCAAAACAATTTATCAACACCTGTGGGAGCATAAACATTGAAAATAACTATAGGTATTTTATCAATAAGAAGATTAACAAGGACCCAACGACCATTAACATCGCATTCTTGAGATATAACTGAAACTGTTAACTTTTTATGACACAACATAACGGTACCATTTTTCTTACCTAATGCAGGAGAGTGAAAAACATGTCCCACCCAGCAACGTTTGAGTTTTATAGCCTCCTTCTCCGAAAGGTGGGATTCTTGGAGAAGGGCTACATCAGCTTTAAGCCTAGTCAAATGCGTTAGAATTCGTTGACGTTTAATGGGGTTATTTAACCCCTTAACATTCCAAGTAACTACACGGAATATAAATCATCAATAGAATGATATGAAAGAAAAGATGGAGCAAAAAGTGAGTCGAGAAATAAGAGAGTAGTAATAAGAATATAAAAAATAGAGTAAGTAAGAGAAAGAAATCATGAGAAAATATTGAGAGTGTAAGAAGAGAAAGGGATAGAAAGAAGGAAAGAAAGAAAATAGTAAAAGAGAACAGTAGAAAAAATGGAAAAAAGTGAGAAGATTGTAGAGACATACCAATAAATATAGAACAAAAAAGACTGAGGGGTGACGACGCCATAAGAAGACGACATCGACAACGGAAACTCACGCCACCGAACATCTGAGGAACCAGCAGAGGACCGAATTGAAGGGAAGCAGGAATACACCGGGATGAAGAAACATGGGGAGAGGAACTGCAAGAAGACAAAATTTAAAAGGGATGTTAAAGAAACATATGAAAAACAAAATATATAAACTACAAATTACTAGGACAAGATCAACCAGGGCAAGATATACTCAGCAGGATGGAGGATACAAAAACAGGATACAAGATACGGCAGGGTAACAGAAAGACAAAACTATTTAGTCTAGCGTGGCAAAACATGGATGATTAAACAGCTCTTGCAGTGTCCATGCTGTCGGTTTCATGATGGCGCAGAAACTCTTGAAGGACTAGTGGATCTTCGAAAGTTGTAGTCTTGTCTTTATATGTCACCTTGAAGAGACATGGGTGAAGCAGTCCAAACCTGGCACCAAGAGCTCGCAGTCGTGGTCTCAAATCAAGGAACTGTTTCCGACGTTCTGCTGTCACTTTAGCTACATCCTGAGAAAGATATAATCGATGACCCTCCCATACAACTTGTTTTTTAGCTTTTGCTGCCGAAAGTACTTGAAGGAGGTCAGTATATTGTAGGAAAAGCATGATGACTCCGCGGGGTTTGGTGGAAACTTTAGGACCAAGTCTATGTGCACGTTGAATGTTAAGTGAGGAGGAAGGAGGAAGATCCAAAATTTTCGGTAAAAAGGTTTGGAAAAAAGCAGTTGGATCGGACCCTTCCGAAAGTTCAGGAAGACCATAAAGGCGTAGGTTATTTCTACGATTTCGATTCTCCAACTCCTCTGTCTGCCGTCTCAGGAGAGAGACATCCTTCTCCAACATCGAAATTTTAGCACAAAAAGTTTGAAGAGACTCCGTAGATTGTTCCACCAGAAGAACCCGTGATTCAAGAGTAGACCACTTGTCGTGAAGATATTGCAAAGTTTTAGTAGTTTCAGCCATGAAGGGTTTGAGCGCACAAATTTCCTCAAGGATAAGATCCATAGATGCCGAGTGCGACGAAGAGCCTGGTGAGGGAGGATCTTTTTTCAGCCGTTTCGTTGAACCAGGTTGTAAAAGCTTACTTGAGGGAGTAGCTTTAGGAATTGCCCCAGAGGTGACATCCGACTTAAGGGAGACAGGATTATCCATGGTCTGCGTCGTGGAGTCAGAATCTGAGGAATGACGTTGTTTGGTCTTGGAAGCAGTAAGCTTGAGGGTACACAGTTTCCCCATAAAAGGCGAGGGAGAAAAATAGCAGTGCCACCACAGATTCCAGGAGAATTTTTTTTATAAAAAATTAGCAAGGGATACACCCTATGATGTGATGCTATAGAATGCTTACATGAAATGCGCCCAGCAATACTGCGATAAAGACTAATTATGCAGAAATGTAGATGTGTCACACACTGCTCTGCCACAGGAGAACTTCCAAAAGAGATGTAGATATGTAGTGCGCCAATAGAGTATCACCGCATGTCAAGGAACAGTTAGTCAAATCGCATGGGCAAGGTCAGCAGTTGAAAGGATACGCAGTATAATTAGGAAGTTAATAGGACACAGGAGTCAAATATTAGTGAGGAAAATGACTTCAATGGCCATGCGTAATAAGAAACTCTGTGGTAGACATGCAGGTCTTGTGTATATGAAATTGCGATGAAAAGAGGCGCCGTTCAGGATGATGCAGCGTGAAGCGCTGAGGCAGCATGAAGGAAAATGGCGCGTGCAGTTCAAAAAATAAAAAAGGAAAGTTGCAGCTGCTGGAGAGGCATTATGCAAGTGCGCATATTATTGAGGCAAAAGGCTGAGAGTGGAAAGTTCTGCAAAGGAGACATTGAGGCAGAAAAGCGGCATTTGCCGGTTTAAGAGATATCACGGCAGAATGTGAGAAAATGGCGGCCGCCGAACTAGCGAACCGCGTCACTAATGAAAGGAACGCATGTCGCTGGAGTTAAGGAAAGCGGCTTACATCTGCCTGCTCACCTCATGTTCCGACAGCGAATGATGCGAATGGTGTCCGCAAAAGCCCGGTATATGTGGAAATAATCGCCGGCTCCGGTGCTCGAGTAGCGGAGCTCCGGTATCAAGCCGCCATCTTGTGCGGCGCTCAAGCCACGCCCCTATGCACAGGACTTCTGCTGGGATAGATTTTCATTAGGTAGCAAGAGCATATCTACAGATCTAAAATACATGTTATCCAGACCAGGTTGCCAGACAAGCCTGATGTCTGTAACATAAAAATGCATACGCCCTTTAACCAATAATGAAACAATGTATGCATGGCACGATTGTGCAGAACATTTCAACATCTATTATTTTTCCAATGCAAAATTCAAAACACCTCTTCTGTCTCAAATGTGTTCACCGTGGGTATGTAAACACAAGCAGAAGTTGGCAAGTGTGGCTTGGGCCCCAGTGTGTGAAAAACAAATGGTCCCTGACTGATTTAGAGGAACACAAAGGAAGGAGGATTTCCTGAGTTATAAGCTGCTCAAACATTCACCAACTTGCAATTAATACATATCGAAAACCGAGACATTCATTAGTAAGACCAAGTAAGGTAAAAAATAAAGACACATCCACTGTTTATCTAGTGCAAATCTTGGCTTCTTTTAGATTTTATCAAAAAATGCAAGGCGAAGGTAAAACATCACCACACGTATTCGAGATAAAGGGTTGATCAAGAGAAAAAGGTGCCGAGAGAAAAAGGTGCTTGTGTTTTAGGTAAAATGAAGAAAGAGGCGGAGATTACAGAATAAAGGCTGTTCAGAGTAAAGGTATTTTCAACAATTTGAAAACAACACTGGTTAATTGGTACAACACAAACCATTGTGGGTAGGCCGTCCACAATACCATTTTTCTAATTCATTTTTTCATCTTTTTGTAGGAGCAGGAATGCATCATCATGTAATAGGGCAGCGTGATATGATGTAGTACAGGCCCTTGGTTGAGGGTATGCGTCAACGTTTCGACTTAGCTCATTGCGTAGAGGGCAACTTAAAACCTTCACTTGTGGGTCTTCTTCAGGACAGAGGGAAAGATAGAGGCAACCTAGAGAGATAAACTCTAAGGGGCATATTATCAAGGGGGTTTATCTCCGCTTTTATGGCTTTAAAAGCCAAGAAAGTGGAGATAAAATGATCTCCCTATTACCTAGCTGTCGCTAACACCAGTTAGCGACAGCTAGTAGGAGATAGCGACCATCTTGGGCCCCACTTTGCATGTCAGTGATATTTATCACTAATGACATGCAAAGTGGGCGTGCCAAGATGTTAGCGACTGGAAACAGTCGCTAACATCGCTATCTCCTATTACCAACATTTGGAGATATTCGCGCTAAGCGCGAATATCTCCAAAAAATATCTCCAAAAGCTAACACGTGCCCTGAGCAGTTCTTAGCCATGTTATCCAATGGGAGGTGGATAACATAGCTAAGAGCATTCTCACGGTAATGCATGAATATCGCGGACTTTTCAGCGATATTCATGCATTGCGGACGTTTTTTATCGCATTTGCGATAAACCTTGGTAATACCAAGGTTTATCTGCGATAAAAATCACCGCAGCTCAGCGGTAAAATTTTCTCTCTAACCAAGCAATAGCGATAATTATCGCTATTGCTTGGTAATATGCCCCTTTGTCTCTAACCAAGCAATAGCGATAATTATCGCTATTGCTTGGTAATATGCCCCTAAATTAATTAGCACAAACTCCAGACATGGAGGTACGTGTCAGAGTTGGTGTGGGGATTACTGACCTAATCCTAGTGCCCGAGGGTGGCAAGCCAGATCACTGTTGGTAGGTAGACTGTAAATAGAATAGTAGGTGTGTGAGATAAACATCCAATGAATGCTCGTAGTTAATGGTGCGGAATAAGAAAAAAGAAACACTCATGACACTCCGCAATTACATGTGAGTAAGTGTTTCTCTGGTCTTGTTCCGCACCATTAACTACGAGCATTTTCTGTACTGCTTTCATGGAGAGCCAAGTCACAATCTTCCTTTTCAGGCCTCCGCCACTCTTGAATGCTTGGGTTGCAATCTTACAATACAAGGCTAAGAAAGGCGCCATCTTCTTGTCCCTGATCGAGGAAGCCATCTTGAAAGACCATGCTATGTTCTTTCTGTTCAGGCTCTGCTCGACTCGGTGGCCAGGGTGTACAATACTGCATCCCATTCCAAAACTGGTGCTGACGGCCTGCCATTGTCAGTTGCTTACCCACCTTCAGATACAATCTTGGAGCTTTTACCGAGGTCCTCACTTTTCAAAGGTTTCCCTTGGCTAAGGGACTGTTGTCAACTAATGGTCCATCCCAATCTTCACTTGAATATCCAAAATTCTCAAGAAATATATCTGTTTCCCACCATAGCTTTTGACTTATATTACTCCCTGCACTATACCAATCCGGTTTCTGCTCCAGCACAGACATTCCTGCTTTGTCAGGTAGGGTTTCCTTATTTATTCTCCAAGGCCTTTCTGTCGCATCATCATGATAATGCACATCAACCTCTTGGAGTTGGTTGTAGCATGTACAAATAATTACAGTGCCTCTCCGAAATGATTTGTTGTATCCGCTGGCAGAACAAAGGGAGCAACATGGTCACTTTCATTTGGATCCCTGACATGCTGTGCTCTCCAGTGAATCCCCCTCTACCCACACCCCCTCTATATTTGCCTGTTTTTTTCCTATCAAAATCATCCTTTAATTTGTTTTAATTGAACTGTGTAGTATCCTGCATTTCTAATTAAATGTATTTTACCACCCCTGCTCAGTCAGGGCCTGTACTCTGACTCAATAAAATGTTGGAGTCTGATGAGCCTCGGAATGTTGGGACACAGAGAGGTGAGGTGACAGCTGGTCATGGGATGAGCAGCAGACAGGCTACTCCTGGTGGGAATCTCCTTCAGAACTTAACTACCTGTTATACTACTTGTTACCTGCTTGAATAAAACATCCTTAATTACAACTGTACTGCGTGGACTTCCTCGCTACAAACTGCTCCTCCAGCCCAATCCAATCTATATTTGTGCTAAATAATCCATTGCAAAACGGCTAAGCGCCTACTCAAGTGGAACCATGTAGCTCTTCTAAAAGGAACAAGCTGTTTCATGTTCCATCTATTGTCTGGTAAGGTGTTCCATAAAGATCTGTCCAACTCAAAAAGACATGCCTCTTAGCTTTTTTTCACTTTCTTGGGGGGGGCATTAGAAGATTTTTACTATTAAATCTCATCCTTCTTTCAGGGCACTACAGTGTGAAGCCTTGTTTTAGGTATTTAGCATTTAAGAGATGTAGGGACCTACCTCCTGTGCTGCTGGGATATTTGGAGTCCATAGGAGCTCAGGAACAGCCGACTGGTACTTTGGGATGTGGTGCATGTGGATGCAGGGGAGTGACTCCTTCCTTCCAAGGGAGATGTCTTCAGTTGTCCTTGATGCTCCACAGGTCCTGCCGAAGAGTTTTTTGTGTTACCTTGAAAATCCTGAATTGAATATGGGCAGCAACCTGGAGCCAATGGAAGCTTTGACAAGCGGTGGCGATGGGTGCAGTTTCTGAAAAAGTCAACACTGCAGTACTGAAAGCTTGTGTACATTCCTTCCAGAGTTCCTGGCCAGTAAAGGATTGCCATAGACCATTTGGCTCATATGATGGCGCCGTCAAAGGCAGATCGCTCTTCTGGCGACTGTATCAAACCTTCCTCAACAGTTTCAGATAGAAAATAAAGGATTGCATCATCTGATTGACTTGACTGTCCATACCGAGGAGTTCACCTGAATAGACCCCCAGAGTTGATGTTGCCCCACCTTAGCTGGGTGGGAACAATCAGCACGAGGTCTCCTGTAGCTAGGCTGATTACCTGCATCTTTTACAATGCAGTCTAATGGCCATAGCTGGAAAGATCTTTATTGGCTGCGTGTGATGAACAGAATCACCTTCAAACTGCTTTCCCTCACCTACACCTCTCTCCTGGATATGGCAACCTACGCCTATGCAAGAAAATTCTCCCTATTGCCGCAAAAATGTTTGTCGCTGTAAACTATTTTGTTCTTTTCATCTCAACTTCAAAATACTTCACCAGTGGAGAATGACATTTTGGTGTCTGGCCACCACGTCTAGCATTTCTGTAACCTATATTGTCTCTTCCTCAAGTGGTGGCACGGTGCTAATTTACTATAAACGGCTATTTTTTATTGTGGGTGCACTCAAACTGACAACATGCTATTGAATAAAGTGAAAATCATCTCACTTTGTAATAATAATAATCCATATTTGTAAAGTGCAAACATATCACCCTTAAGATTTGAAGGCGCTGGGAGCCGTCGGGGAGATTAAGTGAGCTATTGCCCAGAGTCACATGATGCTGAGCTGATCAGCATCATGTGAACCATGACCCCCGCGCTCTGGAGTCAGCGGTTCTGCGCCACACCTCTCCCTGGTCTGCCGGCCCCTGTGTTTTCAGAGCTCCCCCCCCACCTTCCTGGCATTAAGGAAAGCTCTGAAGACTATCTCCTGTAAACAAAAGCACCTGACCTGGACTCTTATCGTTGGCTGCCTTTGGCATGAATCTACTTTAGTTTGCATTGTGTATGTCATTAGGTACATGGATAAATAGAAATAACCCCTTAAATCCATTAAATAAAAGACGTGCCCCCTGTTTCTTCCTAATGACGACTGTGACCACAAATAAATGCACGGTTATCATTATGAAACATTCATGGAACAGAAACTTACATCTGAATAGCTGATATGTATTTATGTTATTTTAATTTAACGAGCCCATTTCTCCTTATGATGACTCAGTCCTTAATACTTTGAAGGAACTAAGGGGCATATTACCAAGCAATCGCTATTGCTTGGTTAGAGATAAAAATTTACCGCTAAGCTGCGGCGATTTTTATCGCAGATAAACCTTGGTATTACCAAGGTTTATCGCAAATGCGATAAAAAACGGCCGCAATGCATGAATATCGCTGAAAAGTCAGCGATATTCATGCATTACCGAGCTAATGCTCTTAGCCATGTTATCCACCTCCCATTGGATAACATGGCTAAGAACTGCTCAGGGCAGGTGTTAGCTTTTGGAGATATTCGCGCTTAGCGCGAATATCTTCAAAAGTTGGTAATAGGAGATAGCGATGTTAGCGACTGTTTCCAGTCGCTAACATCTTGGCACGCCCACTTTGCATGTCATTAGTGATAAATATCACTGACATGCAAAGTGGGGCCCAAGATAGTTGCTATCTCCTACTAGCTGTCGCTAACTGGTGTTAGCGACAGCTAGGTAATAGGGAGATAATTTTATCTCCGCTTGCTTGGCTTTTAAAGCCAAAAAAGCGGAGATAAACCCCCTTGGTAATATGCCCCTCTGTTCTAATTGCTAGACATGCTCCTCTAGCCTAATAGGTCTTTAAATGTCCATGTACACCAGCACTTTTCTCTTTCTAGGTCTGGCTTGAGAGCAGCGCTGTCTGCCTGACCTATCGTAGCCCATGCTTTGCAATATATGCTCTCAGAGGAGCATGTTTGATATATTATTCTTCCCTCCACAGGTTACCATGCATGCGGAGCCATCTCACTTCTCAAAGTACACAGAGTCCTCATACCTTAAATTCTTTATCCCGTAGCAGATGCACTGCTTACAGAAACCAAGGGCCTTATTTATGAAAGCCTTACGCCACCGGTGCGTCACTTTTTCCCATGTTAAAAGTGACGCACCGGCGGCGCAAGTCCTTCATAAATAAGGCCCCAAGCGTTTTGTATCTCATCATTTTGCTGCTGCAGCCTTTCATAAATATATGAATGAGGGATAAACATGCAAGTTAGACCTATTGCCTTTGCCAATACTGGTTCTAACTATTGCTAACTGACTCAGTGTACTGGAGCGCCCAAAACGGGGTACCAGAAAACTTGCCTTCTAAGATCAAGACATGTCTGTGCAGATCTGGCCTGCCTCTGGTCAAAGGTTGTGTCAGGCTATCCTAATGCTCTTCTACGCTTTGGACCAGATTTACAATCCCCTTGCACCACTTTTGTGTCATTTTTAAAATGGGACAAGTGACGCAAACGTGGCACACGGGGCTTGTAAATATGCCCCTTTTTTTTAGGTTTCTCAGCAAAGGTCTCATACTTAGGCCCTCTGTGCATTTTTCATCTATTCCTGTGGGCAAACAAATGGAAGAGAGTAGGGTTGTTTGCAGAGGATAAGACTTCATTCATGTTCCCACACACGGTCAGTGCTTAGAGGTTCAATCCCTCCTTCTACAGGTAGAATTCATTCATCCTATTGTCAGGGCGTCTATTGTGAACTTGTGTCACAACTCAGTCACCTTATGTCGATGCCTAACCCACACTCTTAGTAGTTCTCTTAACCCCTGCTTTGAGTAACCCCAAGACAGACTGACCTGAGGAATTAATTTGCATTTTACTATTAATAAAAAGATGTTGGATTAAGTGAGGACACTCTCTGACAGAAACAGTAAACACTAAATACAATTTCCACACCTGGGAATGAACATATGCATTTCCGGGTGCACAAATTGGAGCATTCTTCTGCAGTTCAGGGTGACGAAATCTGAATATCACTCTATTGGTCAACAAAATTCTCAACAGGTTTTACCTGCCAGAAAACGTGGAACAAACAGCACATGAGTAAATAGCACTTAGGCAGTTAGTACATGAGGAAATACCTTGGCACAACCTGGAAATTTGTGCATGAATAAGAATTACCACCAAGGAGCAGATTTACAATATTTTGCACTGAGTATGCATTACTTAAGTTATGCAAAACCTGCACAAAATGTTTATTTGGGATTTATTTCCAGCTCTGAAAAGTAGATCTAAAGTAATACAACATATCTCTAGCTCTGATTTGCATTGCTTTGTGTCAAGAGGGCATACCAGGGGGTGGTACATTGGCATTTCCATGCAACCACCTATGGTTTTAACACAAAGCCCTGTCTTGTAATGTTTATAGACAGGTCTTTAAACCAAGAAATAACACCTTTTTGAGGCTGGTGTTAAACAGGAGTACTATTTTAATTTCTCCAAACCTTTCTGACTGTGCATCTGTGCTGCACTGTATAACAGACCTCCAAAGTGGGAAAATTGTTGACGTTTCTCTCGGTGTAGTATGTTGTATAGGAAGGACACTCTCCAGTACAAAATCAATGCTAGACATGATGCAGACACCTTTAACCTCATCGCTGGGGCGCGAATTACGCCGCAGTGCTGAACATTCCGATCGTGGGCATGGTCATGACGGCTCCCGGTCGTCATCAGCACATGCCCACTGTGTTTCATGATGGTCGGGAGCCGTCATGAGCATCGAAGAGGTTAAACTATGGTAAAAAGGTGTGTGTGGTACCATTCAGCCTGATTGTGTGCCAGCTCAAGGGAGAGACTAGGACAACGCCACACCTTAGTAGACATGCTCTCTCTCTCTCACACACACAATGCAATGCACCAACCTTTAGCTGCAGCGCTGCATTCCATGAGTTTTTTGTAAATCTACCCCCCAAGTCTGTAAACAAGGCCATACATTTCAAGGAGTGGTAAAACCAGGATCAGGAAAGTGGCTTGAAATCTGGGTGTCTAACTCTGAGCCATGAGGTAGATTATAGTGCTCTGAGCATCTTGTGTCTTCCATATAGACATGGAAAGTCTGAAATAGATGGCCTCAGGGACATCCCTGCGTCCATCCCAGGCTTGGTGAAGAAAATGATGACAGTGACATGATGTCTTTATTTGACTGCTGCTGTGGATGATCTCTCAGTAATTCACTCTGAGGGCAAATCTTGTCAAGTTATCACCATCACTCACTCTGAGGCAGATCTTGTGGTACCACCATCACTCACTCTGAGGGCGGATCTTGTCTAAGTATCACAATCACTCACTCCGAGCGCAGATCTTGTCAAGTTATCACCATCACTTACTCTGAGGGCAGATCTTGTCTAGGAATCACCATCACTCACTCTGAGGCAGATATTGTCTTGGAATCACCATCACTCGCTCTGAGGGCAGATCTTGTCTAGGAATCACCATCACTCACTCTGAGAGCAGATCTTGTCTAGGAATCACCATCACTCACTCTGAGAGCAGATCTTGTCTAGGAATCACCATCACTCGCTCTGAGGGCAGATCTTGTCTAGGAATCACCATCACTCACTCTGAGGGCGGATCTTGTCTAAGTATCACAATCACTCACTCCGAGCGCAGATCTTGTCAAGTTATCACCATCACTTACTCTGAGGGCAGATCTTGTCTAGGAATCACCATCACTCACTCTGAGGCAGATATTGTCTAGGAATCACCATCACTCGCTCTGAGGGCAGATCTTGTCTAGGAATCACCATCACTCACTCTGAGAGCAGATCTTGTCTAGGAATCACCATCACTCACTCTGAGAGCAGATCTTGTCTAGGAATCACCATCACTCGCTCTGAGGGCAGATCTTGTCTAGGAATCACCATCACTCACTCTGAGGGCGGATCTTGTCTAAGTATCACAATCACTCACTCCGAGGGCAGATCTTGTCAAGTTATCACCATCACTTACTCTGAGGGCAGATCTTGTCTAGGAATCACCATCACTCACTCTGAGGGCAGATCTTGTCAAGCTATCACCATCACTTACTCTGAGGGCAGATCTGGTCTAGTTATCACCATCACTCACTTCGGGGCAGATCATGATTAGTTATCACCATTGCTGGGTTTGTGTGCCACTGGCCCGAAGGTACTAGAAGAAGCTTCCAGGGAAAACGTATTTCAAAGACTGATGGAAGTGGTGGGATCTAGCATTTATCTTCCTAGCAAGGTCTTTTCATGCAGGGCTCCGTCAGTGAACTACAATAACATCCAATGTCCACCACTGATTAAGGAATATCAACTACCACTACATTGCCATGCTAAGTATATCTCTGGAATAGCAGGGCTTGATTTAAGTTATATTCACTCAGCTATTCAACGTTGTAGCTCCTCCAGACCTACCTCCAGAAGAAATTACTTTAAGGAAGTTTTCAAAGCTCAGTTCCACGACTGAAGGACCAAGGAAAGCGTTGCACAAAACGTGCTCCTCCAATTGGTTCTTCCTGCTGCGCCTTTGCCTGTTATGACGTGGCTCACTTGGACACTTTCTGGACATTTTAGTTGTTGTCAGTATTCGCAACTTCACCTTTTGGGCTTCTTTCACCACCTTTACCACTGTTTTCCCTATAAACACTGCATGTACTGCAACTAATAAACAGTTGAAATGTAAATATATCACAGCTTATTTTCTAGCATGTTAAATAACAAAATTGTACACACAATGCAGTTCTTTATTTTTTGGTATTCACATTCTTATTGTTTTAGTACACAATATGCACAGAAGTCCAGTTTGCAGATGCGGGTGTTTCCCAGCACCTCCCCATTTCTGCAGAAAGGATTTGTGGTAGCCCTGCTGTGTCAAACCGTGCAGGTGGGCGAGGGTCCCTCCTGTGGGTGGCCTGGCAGCCTTTGGCAAGGGTGGGCTTTTGGTCAGAGCTGTGAGGCTAGGGCACACGCTTGTTGACTTCGGTCTACTGCAGACAGCTTCAGATCGCCCCTCTCTTGCTTGGGGGCCCCCCTCAATCTCCACCTCAACCTCTCTCCCTCTTGTCTTGTAAAGGATGTTCCTGTACTTGTCAATGCTCTTAGGTGGGAGTCTGTGGTTTGTCACTTCATTTGCACTTTAAGTTTGCAACACACTGGAACACGGTGTGCTTATTTGTAATTATGCAAATCCTATGAGTACATAATATTAGGTTGCATTTCATGTCTCATTTAGTGCAGCAGGCAGCATATTTAGCTCTTTTTCATCCACAGCCTCACCTGTAATAGCAAATAATTTTCTTCACCAGTCTAGGGCACATATCATTTTGCAAGACCCTTCATGTGCATATTTTGACTATGGTATATTTTTATTTATTGCGCACTCACTCACGCTGTGTATTGTTTGTTTTGACGAGATGACCTGCTTGGCAAAGACACCCGTGCTGTGTAATGTTTTGCTAAATGGCAATTTTGAATTCATTTCGAACTAGGGGGCATATTATCAAGGGGCTTTATCTCCGCTTTTTTGGCTTTAAAAGCCAAGAAAGTGGAGATAAAATTATCTCCCTATTACCAAGCTGTCGCTAACACCAGTTAGTGACAGCTAATAGGAGATAGTGACCATCTTGGGCCCGCTTTGCATGTCAGTGATATTTATCACTAATGACATGCAAAGTGGGCGTGCCAAGATGTTAGCGACTGAAAACAGTCGCTAACATTGCTATCTCCTATTACCAACTTTTGGAGATATTTGCGCTAAGCGCGAATATCTCCAAAAGCTAACACTTGCCCAGGAGCAGTTCTTAGCCATGTTATCCAATGGGAGGTGGATAACATGGCTAAGAGCATTTGCTCGATAATGCATGAATATCGCTGACTTTTCAGCGATATTCATGCATTGCGGACGTTTTTTATCGCATTTGCGATAAACCTTGCTAATAGCAAGGTTTATCTGCGATAAAAATCGCCGATTTGCGGCGATAATTTTTGTCTCTAAATAAGTTAGAGACAAAAATTATCTCTATTGGTTGGTAATATGCCCCTAGGAGTGTTCAAAGTTGCAAAACATTTCAGCAACCTTCGCCAAGTTCTATGGAAAACGTCACAACACTGGTTGCAAAGTTTTCCATTCTGCGCATTCACACGACAGTCCAAACCTTTGCAAAAATGTATGGCACACACATTCTTATTGAACACAAGGTAACGTGTTTTTGCATAAGATATACTTTTCAGAAAACATTTGGACCCTTGTTCATAATGGCCAGTAATGCTGATGCCACTGTTAGCAAGAGTGTCCGGCTGTCCTGGAATCACAAGTGTAGCTCAACCACTGCATTCTCACAATCCCAATGTTATCCCTCCAAACTGCAAAAAATGGAGCTCAGTCAGCGGAAATTGGTGCAGTGATAGTGGTAGCCCCGGATTTCCTCGTCACCAGGGTCCCACTCTGGATGCCCTGCACATGTATCCCACAACACTGGGGGCCTCATTTATTAGACTCCTTGCGCCTCACTTTTTGTGACGTTCTGTGGCGCAGAAGCCTGCGTGATATTTATCAGGCAGCACCAAGCCACTTTTAATGGCTTAATTCTGCCTGATAAATATCAGTCCCTTTAACGCAGTGTTCTGCGTTAAAGGGGCGTGCAATGAGTGTTGCTGAGGGCGTTCCCAGCAGCATCCATGGCCTTTTTACACCGCCCCAGATATACGAGAAATCGTAAATCTGAGGGAGTACCAAAAGCTTGCGCCTCTCCAGGGAAGGCGTAATGGAGGCACAACGAGGAGAAATATCTTTATTTCTCTTTCTTTATCCTTTTTGCGCTGCTCTATGGCCAAAACCTCATAAATGAGGCCCTGAGTGTGAAATGACTGCCTTGTAGCTCTAATGCTATTGTAACAAGTCCCTTTCTGTCCTTCTAGTCAAGGCTGGTTTACATAGAAAAGCTGTGAGAAAATGTCTGCAGCCATTTGCCACCGTGATGTGAACAAACAGCCTAAGTAGAAGAGAAAATGCTGCTTTCATATCCCAGGTTGGTTAGGTTAGGAAGAGTACAACTTACCTGGTAAGGAAGAAAAAACACTTTTGCCGGGCAAGGGGAAGGCACATTGAAATACTCTGCACACTGCATAAGACCTTGAATCAGGAAATTTGCAAAACTCTTCTGGCCCAATAAAACTTTACACAGCTCTATTGTGATGGTACATTTGCACCGACTGATTAGTAGAAAATTTAATTTGTGTACTGGTCACTTGACGCAAATGTCACTCCGAGTGGTGCACAAAAAAACAAGGGTGAATGCACTCCGAGTGGTGCAGCAGTGCCCGGACAATTGAAGAAAATTCCCAACACTTTTGCAATTTACCTGATCTGGCTATTTCATTAGCTCATTTTCTCACGTGTCCTCTTCCCAACGTTTCTCTATCGCTATTTTCACTCTGTCCCGCACCCACTCACTCACATTGTTTTTCTCTCCATTCCTACCTCTCTTCCTATGTATAGATCTTCCCTCTAGGGCAAGGTTTGTCTTGCTCGAGATCTACCTTTCTCACTGTCTTTAAAATACCTAGCTCACTTTCCTCTCTCTATTCTATTCCTTATCTATCTATCTATCTATCTATCTATCTATCTATCTATCTATCTATCTATCTATCTATCTATCTATCTATCTATCTATCTATCTATCTATCTATCTATCTATCTATCTATCTATCTATCTATCAATCTATCTATCTATCTATCTATCTATCTATCAATCTATCTATCTATCTATCTATCTATCTATCTATCTATCTATCTATCTATCAATTTATCTACCTATCTATCCCCATTTCTCCTTCTCTCTTATTTTTCTCTCCAGCTGGTTCCTCCGAGACTCACACTATAAAGCACTGGCCATCAGTGCACTGAAATTAAAAGTGCCCAATCAATACATATGCCAGAGTTAGACATCTAATAAATCAAAAATTCCAAGAGTGTTAAAGACAGATCAATACAGGTATTGATGGAAAATGATGAATGGTTTGCTTTATTAAAAAAGAAAAATAGAGGGAATGCTAGATCGAAAATGTGGGTATTTGTTGTTCCAGCAATCTGGTAAAGTGCATAATGTGAAAACCATAAATAATGCAGAGGCTGAATGTACCTGACTGTGCAACAGGCCTTGAACAAGGCAGGCCTAATCTTGTGGTGATCATCGAAATCTCATCAGACTTCATCCCCCTGCTGGCAGTGTGTTTGACGTGGAGCCACGTGCTGCATTTACTGAAACCTGGAAATCTCTCGTTCAGGGCCGGACTGGCCGTAGCGGGCACTGGGTATTTCCCTAGGGTGGGGGCCGATTTTGGGACCCTGGGGGCTGTTTTTGTTACTGGGGGTCTGCAATATCAGCCCCCTGTAACAAAATTGGCTGAAACTGACCCCAGCAAACAGCTCGGATGCACCCCGACTCGCCCCATGGGGAGCCCGGCTGAACAGTTTGCCAGGGCCGGTTTCGGTTCCCAGTCCGACCCTGCTCCCATTAGGCAGGTTTCTTCCAGATGGGAGTGTCTAAGATCTGTGAGCTCATGTCCACTTCTTTACCCCTCCTATCACTCACCTCTGTTCCTCCATGTGTAAATATGTCCTAGTTCCCTTTTCATAAATTAATTTTGGAGTACGCAAAGTAGTACTCCTGTAGACTCTTTTACATACTGTTACATGCCTTTGTGAGCTGGCCCCAAAACGACTAACAAGGAACTAAAGTGTGAAGATGGGGATATGCAGAGAATGCAATTAGTACAAACAGAAAACTATTTGCCCCTTTTATGGGCCGGCTTTGACATTACAGCTGTCGCCAGACAATTATGTCAGTATCACCAAAAGGATGGCTTTAGCTTCGCCCACATGTTGCGAGCCAATAGTATATGTTATGATTGGGCAGAAATTAGGTGCTTCCACATTTCTTGCCCTCCACAATAAATGTCATAATTTTGTTAATGTATCCAGCTGCCAGAGCTTAAACTTTCAGGGGCACACACAACATTGTCATGCTATTAAAATATCTTAGATAATTAGATCATTGATTGTGCTTTTCCCTGGCAGCAGGACAGGTGGAAAGAGTGCAGCTATTAAATCGGGTCCGGCTTAACAGTGCAAGTGTCACAAGAGCTTTTAACTTACACCAATATTATTGTACAGTTCTTTGTCTTCACAATAATACATATCTATGTTCATGTTATCTACTTGTAATGCTTCACATTTTCATAAAACACTCCTTTAAAGTCAGACCTATTGGCAATGCTTTGAATATAAGGAGGTGGATGCTTCAGGGCACATTCACAAAGGCACGTATGTGAAACAGTACTCCAGTAATTCTGTTTCCTATGCTCATAAATGCTTTTGTGAATCCGCCCCACTGTGTATGTGCATAAGGTGTGCTGAAATGAAGAACAGGACACCCATTGGGGAAGATACTTAGATATATAATGTGTTACTTTAAATGTGGAGACTAGGTCTCTATCGATCTGTTTGCTAAAAAAAAGGTGCAGCATCGAATTAGTGCTGCAATTAGATAAATACAATCAATAGGTAACAGAAAGCAAACATGTACTGACAGCACTTTAGAATATGAAATTCGTTGAAATAACTCATATTGATTATGTAGTGAGCAAGAGTGACTTACTCTGTAGTACTGGTGACTACCTGACTGCGGTCCTTACTGACATTGTTTCCAGTCCTGAACTTTTTAGGCACAAAGCGTTAATTTCAGGAGTTTTAGTCTAATTAGTTTGACGGCAGCCAATCAAGACTGCCGCACCCAGAATGCTCTGGGCTACCACACCAGAGTCCAAGGGTGGAGAGAGCATCTCTAATGTCCATGAGGATGTGGCCACTCTACTTGTAATGCCTCGGCTTGCTCCTGGATTCCAATGAGTAAGGCAGCGGTAAAACAAGAGTACTCCAGCCTTACCCATGGAATTCAGTACTGCAAGAGTAAATAAAACCAACGTCTTCACGAATTCGGCACTATTTGTGTATCCGCAAGTTACTGTCATGCCATTATGGCCATATTATCCATCAGATGCAGTGCCAAGGTGTGTGCATCCACATTACCTGGAATACATGTACATGACCCCGTGTATTCATTGTTGCAATATCTTGGCCTGTGCATTGAAACCCTCAGCGAACAGCGACATGGTGATGGTCTTACATGCCCATCTGTGGGTGTTTGCCACAGGGTATCCTAATGTTTGACAATGACGTGCATACATTTTCAGACTGTACCCACCCTCGTAAAGGACCTCACCCGGTCTCAGTAGTCAATGAACGTGGGGCATGTGTGCAGACAATGACAGTATGCTTACAGCTGCAGTCACTGTATGTCCATAAGGGCACACACAGCCTCCATTCAGAAGACAACCAGAACTACTTCACTGAGAGTGTGGGTTAGTCCTGCATCTCCACCACCCATTCCCTTAAGGATCCCTGCCAATGTTATAACTTTCCGGTTTTTTGGGGGGTTGTTTGTGTTTTTACGCTTATGCACCCCAGACAGTCACTATTTTCGTGTGTTTATGTAAGCACTGAGGCATGGTGCACTACACCTTTTTACAATAGGTAAATATATATTCCTAACTTATGAGTACACAATAATTATTAAATATGTTTTCTCAACATGAGAGAATAGTTTCCTTGCACAGGAACAGTAATTGGATGTATATTTTGCAACTTTTTAACCAACGAAATGATACAAAATCCTAAATGAGTCCGGGGTAAACTATTGTTTTTCTAAAAGTATCTTGCTGGAAATGTAGCAGTGTTTGTTGACATCTCTAAAGTAAACCACAGAACATAATACAATACAATCAAAATCATCTTTATTTGGTCATTGTAGGACCATAAAATCACAGAATAAATACATTTTTAAATAACACTCTAAAAGCATCATAAAACAAATAGTCATTAAAATGCCTAGGTTCTTCTAAAGTTGATAGCAGCAATGATATATGCTAAGAGCAGCAGTGCACACATCACGTGATTCTCAAGCTTTGCAGATAGATCAAGCCCTCTGTGTAGGAATGATGGTGCTTATGCAGTAGGGAGGGGTTAAAAAGAGTTCTATAAAGTACAAAAGAACATAAAATGAACAGTTGATTGGGCAGTAACACAACTGAAATATAACATGGCACAAAAAAAAAGAACACAACAAAGCAACCACAGTATAACACAAAAGTAATGCAATAAAATAGTGGAGCATAAATAAAAAACATATCACCACCACAATAAAATACAACACGTCAAACATATAAAATCATGTGCGCCACACTTTATCACCATAGTAAAATGGCTTTCATAATACAGTGGTAAAAAGTGCCTAAAACACTGCCTCACTTACCACCAAGAACATATAATAATGACGGCAGTCAAAAATATTTTATGATCTGACCCCGGATGCCCTCACTCATGTGCCCAGTGATCTGTTAAAAGATGCACCAATGTGTGCATTCTCAGTAACCCAGAAACATGAATTTAGCCACTTCATTATTAATTTTGAATAGCATGAGCCAAACAGTGCTAGACACTCAAGTTGTCCCCCCTAAATCTGAAAAGCAGAAAAGAAGAGCTAAAAAAGAATTGGGCGACTACATCAAGAAGGTTTATTCAGCCGAAATAGGCCATTAAAACAAATACAAATAAAAAGAGGAAGCCAATCAATAGTAACATAGGTGGAAATCAATTAGACAACCCTTGCAAAAAAGAAGGACCATCAAATAAGTTAATTTCACCGAAGCCCGTGTTTCCCGTGATTAATTACACACTGAATAAGACTCACTAGTGTCAAACATACACTCAGAGACAGCAGAGATTGTAAGCAAAACATAGCTTGGCTGTACTGTCCTAAATAATTTATTTTAAAAGCGATAATAAAATACATTTCCTAATGTCTACTTAAAGTTTGCAAAATAACATGAGGTGCTAGGTAGATTGTGCAGAGAAGCCATCACAGGAGCACACATCTAAACTTTTGAATGTCTGACTGGTTCTGGGCTAATTAGGTAATGATGCTGCTTCTTCAAAGCAAAGGCTGTCACAGCCTTATCATAACCTCACTTACAGTCCTAGCAGTAGTACAAACTTTACAATGTATTGTATGTATGCACATAAGAAAACTTACCATAAATATCTATATAAACCTCAGATTCATTTCCTTTTACCTCTCACTGCAAAGCAGTGGATGGGCTATTACTTAACACATGGCATGAGTTTACAAGTAAAATAAATAATGCATGCACCTATAAACACTGGCATTCTTCCCATACTGAAAATACTAGCAACGGGATGCAGATGTAGCTTTAAGAAGCTGTGCCCTGCATGCTTTGTGTAGAGGACTTAGCATATACTATGCCAATTGCCCTTTTTGTGATACATTATAGTAAGTGTGCAATGGGACATGAGAGAAATGTCACATTGAGGGATCTCAGGGGAAGCTTCGGCGACTCAGTGTTGGGTTAATGGAAGGCGGT